>NC_048221.1:85764201-85884688 GCF_002007445.2 Ailuropoda melanoleuca | reverse complement strand
AGATAATGCTAAGTGAAATAAGTCAAGCAGAGAAAGACAATTATCATATGGTTTCTCTCATCTATGGGACATAAGAACAAGGATGATCGGTAGGGGAAGAAAGGGATAAAGAAAAAGGGGGGTAATCAGAAGGGGGAATGAAACATGAGAGACTATGGACTATGAGAAACAAACTGAGGACTTCAGAGGGGAGGGGGGTGGGGGAATGGGATAGACTGGTGATGGGTGGTAAGGAGGGCACGTATTGCGTGGTACACTGGGTGTTATACACAACTAATGGAGCATCGAACTTTACATCGGAATCTGGGGATGCACTGCATGGTGACTAACATAATATAATAAAAGATCATTTAAAAAAGAAAGAAAGGAAGGAAGGAAGGAAGGAAGGAAGGAAGGAGAAAGAAAGAAAAAAAAGAAAGGGAGAGAGAAAGAAAAAGAAAAAAAAGTATTGTGAAAACCTGACACAACATGGTTACTACTTTTCTCTTCTGCAGATTGGATACCAGGACCCCTTAAACCTTATGATCTAAGTTAACACGTGTTCATACCTAATTGTTGTGAATTTCCATAGCAAAATATCTAAAGAGTCTGAATTAAAACACTATTTGAGATGTAGGAACGTACCATACTTTAAAATGATTAACAATAGGCTTTCCTAGTTTCCTTTAAACAACAGCTCACTTTAGTGCTGATCAGGGACCCATTTTGTTCTTAAATGTCTTTATTCTACATAATTGAAAAAGATTGCCAGCCAAACAGAATGAGAAGCAGAAATGTGCTTCATCTGGGAGATACTGTAACTACTTTGCATCTGGGAAGTAAAACAGTGGTAATTAGCTGAAAAAAAAAAAAAGAGTTGGCTATTACCTGCTAGGGTGGTTATCAATTGTAAAACTTCCTGTGTTAAGTTATAAGTTACAAATAATGTTATTATTAGTAGTAAAAGGATTAAAGTTTTTAAAGATTTATTTTTATAAATATAAATTGGAGGGTTTTCAAGGTTAACTTTATATTAACAATTCTGCCCTCATTTTAATTGTTTCCTTCAATAGAAGAAAAAAAGAAAATTACAAACACAAGAAAACTACATCAGAATAAATCATGCATATTGCTATCTGTTAAGTATGTCACAGAGGAATAAAATATTGAAAACTGATCATCTAGGGTAGTGGTCCTCAACAAGGTAGTACTGCCCTCCAGAGTCACTTGAAAAATGTTGGAGCTGTGTTTAGTTCCATAGTGATTGGAGTGCTATTGGCATCCAGTGAGCAGGACCTAGGAATGCTAGGCAACCTATAATGCTCAAGAAAATGAGTTGGCAAACTTTCTGTAAAGGTGTTATTATATATTTCTCTCTTTTTTTTTTTTTTTGGTCCAACTCTAAAAATATACAAACCTAAGATTCTTAGCTCATGAGCTATACAAAAATAAGCGTGTAGTTTACCAATCCCTGCTCAAGGACATCCCACAAAACAGACTGACTTGTACCCCACATGACTTGGTAACGTCCCATCTAACATTATGTGGGAAAACCTGTTTATAATTAATTACCCGAATCTAGAAATTAATCTTTTTTCTTAAAAAAATATTTTGCAGTTTTAATAAACACCAAATTTTACAGGAATGAAAGTAACATAATTTGTACTTCAGTTTGGTCAGAACTTTACAAACAGGTTGAACATTTTGGAAAATCTCATTACCAATGGCAATACTGGTTAAAATATCTGAATTATCAACACATCTATATACATCTGTGTTTACTGTTGCACACTCACAGGGATTCTACATATAGGTACAAGTATCTGATTCACTATACGTTCTAATGCAGTAATGCTTGAACATTTACATTTTAAAATACATTATTCAAATTATTTTCTTTTTCTTTTTTTTTTTTATAATTCATCATTTTATTTTTTTTTTAATTTTATTTTATTATATTGTGTTAATCACCATACAGTACATCCCCAGATTCCGATGTAAAGTTTGATGCTTCATTAGTTGCGTATAACACCCAGTGCACCATGCAATACGTGCCCTCCTTACTACCCATCACCAGTCTATCCCATTCCCCCACCCCCTCCCCTCTGAAGTCTTCAGTTTGTTTCTCATAGTCCATAGTCTCTCATGTTTCATTCCCCCTTCTGATTACCCCCCTTTTCTTTATCCCTTTCTTCCCCTACCGATCATCCTAGTTCTTATGTTCCATAGATGAGAGAAATCATATGATAATTGTCTTTCTCTGCTTGACTTATTTCACTTAGCATTATCTCCTCCAGTGCCGTCCATGTTGCAGCAAATGTTGAGAATTCGTTCTTTCTGATAGCTGAGTAATATTCCATTGTATATATGGACCACAGCTTCTTAATCCAGTCATCTGTTGAAGGGCATCTCGGCTCCTTCCATGATTTGGCTATTGTGGACAATGCAGCTATGAACATTGGGGTGCATATGGCCCTTCTCTTTACTACGTCTGTATCTTTGGGGTAAACACCCAGTAGTGCAATGGCTGGGTCATAGGGTAGTTCAATTTTTAACTTTTTAAGGGACCTCCAAACTGTTTTCCAGAGTGGCTGTACCAACTTGCATTCCCACCAACAATGTAGGAGGGATCCCCTTTCTCCATCAAATTATTTTCTTATAATTGACTTTATATTAGATTTATGTTATCATGTTAGTTAGAAATTATGCACATTAGTTTTATCATATATGAATATAATTATACATAAATTCTATTTATGAGTAAATAAAGTAGCATTGGAAAATATTTACTATAGGGCACCTGGGTGTGGCTCAGTCAGTTAAGAGTCTGCCTTTGGCTCAGGTCATGATCCCAGGATCTTGGGATCGAGCCCTGTATCAGGCTCTCTGCTCAGTGGGGAGTCTGCTTCTCCCTCTCCCTCTTCCCTGACCCTCCACTCATCCTCTCTAAGTAAATAAAATCTTTTTAAAAAATTACTATAGAAAGGAAACACTGGACATAATAGGTTTGAGAACCACTGCCTCATATCTTACAGCTTCCTGCTTCCCCCACTTGTCATTCACACAGCACTAACCTGTTTGAAATTCCCCTACTAGAAATCCCAACACGCTACTTCTTTGTATGTGCCTTTGTCCATTATTATAACTGCTTGAAATGTCCTTCCATCACATTAACTTCCATCAGATTAAATGTCTTTCACCAGATTAACTCCTATTCACTATTCAAGACTCATTTCAAGCATGGCTTCTCCAATATTCCTTCTCCCCTAGAGAGGTAAGGGCCCCTTTCTATTCCAGAAATGCCCTAATATCTCTGTCATCACACTTACCTCAATGTAATGAAATTATCTGTTTACAAGTAATTTCACCAAACAGATTCTAATCTGTGAGGGCAAAGTCTATAATCTCTCCACAATTACAGCATCTAACACAACAATTCATGTTTGAAAAAGCACTCACAACCGTATCAACCACTTTTTAAACCAAAAATAACAAATGCTGCAGATCAACAGAAAGTCTGGAATTATTTATTTAAAGTTAACAACTTCTTTACAAAATCCTGTCACGTATATCACAAGCCATAAATTCCTAGATAAAGATAAAAAATAATCCCAAAGTGTTGATTTGTTTGCCTAATCTAGCCTTGCTAAACTAGGGGCTCTGAGCCAAAGGTAATTTAGGCTACGAAATCAGAGGAAAGGGAGAATTTGAGTAAAAATTAAAAATGTAAACCAACATACTAATAATATTATTGGCAAAACTGCTGCTGCTAGAATATAATCACTGAGTGTCACCACATTATGTCACTGATAGTAGGCAGCTTAGAGAAACTGCTGGTCTCCTAGTCTACACAGATCAGCATTATGCTAAAGATATATTTGATTGGAACATGATGATCCAAAAACAATTTTTAAATGTTAATAATTATAAATCTGAAACTGAAATTTCAAATGAATACAAAAAGTTAGGTAGTAAGAAAGAGGAGAAGAGAAGTAAACCCATGCCAAGTTATTCGTGGCTACTTCAGAGAAAAGAAACAGATTTATATATATATATATATATATATATATATGTGTGTATATATATATATACATGGCTGGCTCAGTTGGTAGAGCATTTGACTCTTGATCTCAGGGTTATGAGTTCGAGCCCCATACTGGGTGTAGACATTATTTTTAAAAAATAATATTTAAACAAAATAAATAAAACCACAATGAATTAGAATGGTTACAATTTAAAGACAGTGACAAGACCAAATGTTGCCAGGGATACAGAGAAAATGGATCACTCATACATTGCTGGTAGGAATGTAAAATGGTACACACACAGTGAAAAAGTCTGTCAATTTACTAAAGAAATGAAACACGCAATTACCATATGACCTAGCAATAGCATTTCTGGGAATTTATCCTATAGAAAGGAGGACTTGGGTCCACAGAAAAAGCTATAATACACAAATGTTTCCAGCAGCTTTATTTGTAATACCCCAAAATTAGAAATAAACTAGATGTCCTTCAACAGATAAATTGTTAGATAAACTATGATACATCCATACCATGGAATACTTCTCTGCAATAAAAAGGAACTGGACCACTGATACCACAATCTGCATGAATTCCCAGAGAATTATACTGAATGAAAAAGGCCAATCAGGAAAGGTTTTACACTGTATTATTTCATGTATATAATATTTTTGAAAGGACAAAATTACAGAAACGGAAAACAGATTAGTGGTTGTCAGGGGTTAAAAAGGAGTTAAAAAAGAAGTGAGGGCTGTTTGAGGAAGACATGGTCACAGCTACAGCAGAGCTCAGGTCCACAGCCTCCTGCTACTGACTCACCACTGTTCACTCTTGTCCAAGAACAAGTTGGTCAGGAAGCCACATCACAGCCATGGTTTTGAAAAGATACTAGAAAGCTACCTGTGGAGCTGGAGGTGTTGATACACCAAATTAGAATTACCCTAACCAGTCACAGTGTAAAATCTCTGGATAAGGTGTATGCTCAAAGAAAAAAGGACCAGTTCAGATGCCTACAACAACTCTAAGAATCTACAAGAAAAACTCCTTGGGCTGAAGAGTCTAAGATGATTTATTTTTAAGATGAGGATCCATAAGTGACTCACTGACTCACACAGTCCTTCTGAAATTGTTAAATAGATGACTTCCATCAGTATTTAACCAGGAGTCAAGATTGAAGTCACCACTTCAGATACTTTTATCAACTATTTTAATAAATTGATTACCAGTTTTTTGAAAACAAAGGAAGGGGTGAGGATGGGTGGGAGGAAAATGTGGCTATCCTACTGGTAAAGGAAAGTTCTATATCCTGACTGAATCAATGTCAATATAGTACCATGGTGGGGTTTTTTTTTTTTTAGATCTTTTATTTATTCATTTGAGAGAGACTGAGCAAGAGCACAAGCAGGAGGGGGGTCAGAGAGAGAGGGAGAAGCAGACTCCCCGCAGAGCAGGGAGCCTGATGTGGGGCTCGATTTCAGGACCCTGGGATCACAACCTGAGCCACAGGCAGATGTTCAACCGACTGACCCACCCAGGCACCCCCAAAAGTACTATAGTTTTGCAGGAGGTTACCACTGAGGGAAGTGCTCGAGTGTACAAGAATATCTCTACCATTTCTTACAGCTGCATATGAATCTGTAATTATCTCTAAATAAAAAGCTTAATTAAAAAAATCTGTAAAGACTTCTCTAGCTTCCAGATTTCAGTTCTAATTCTTCAATATGGTTTACAAGGTGAATCATAAACCAGTACCTCCTGTACCTCTCTAGCTTCATGTCTCTTCATCTTCCCCTACCTATTATAATCCTCCACCCACTCGACCTCCCTCCATCCATACTGAACTTATTTTAGCTCATAAAACTGCTGTTCTATTGCTATCCTCTGGATCTTTGCCTATGTTGTTCTTTCTGCCTAGAACATCTTAGTTGCTGTTCCTTCAACCCCTTTTGTTGACACTACCTTTTTTCAGGCTTTAATACAGATGTTACTTTGTACACTGCATAGTAAACTAGCGGTATTTATCACAATGTAGGGGAACTGCCAGGCCCATACCTCGCTCTAACATGTACGCACTTCTAGAGGGCAAAGACCTTGCCCCACTTGTTTATATTCAATCTCTGGGTCCTAGCATAGCGACTGCCACATAGTAGTAAATATATGACGAATGAGTGAATCTGGACTCCAAAAAACCTGGTCTTTACTCATTTGACCTTAGGAAAATCTTTTAGTCTTGTTGTACCTGGGTTTCTTTATTTACAATATAGAAATATAGAATATGACAATTTAAAAACTTGGCTACAAAATTCTTTGATCCCTCTCCCACTGAAAGTTACAGAGTCTATATCCCAACCCCTAGAATATGGGTTGTATGACTGCTTCTCCAAAGGTCATGGCAATTCCAACTAAAGCTGACCCCTCGATAACACAGGGGTTAGGGGCACTGACATCCGTAGCACAATCGAAAATCCACATATAACTTTTGATTCCCTAAAAACTTAACTACTAATAGCCTTAAGCTGACTGGAAACCTTACCTTGCCAATAACATAAACAATCAATTAACACGTATTTTGTACGTTATATGTACTATATGTACCATATTCATACAATAAAGTAAGGTAGAGAAAAGAAAATGTTATTAAAATTCTAAGGAAGAGCAAACACATTTACAGTACTGTATGAAATCTGCATGTAAGTAGACCAACACAGTTTAAACCCTTGTTGTTCAAGGATCAACTGTATATGACATTCTGGAAAAGGCAAAACTATAAAGACATTAAAAAGATCATGGTTGCCAGGGGTTGGGGGGAAAGGAAGGGATAAACAGAACACAGAGGATTTTTAGGGCAGTGAAACTTTCTATATAACATGATGGTAGATATATATCATTATACATTTGCCAAAATCCATTAAATGTACAACAGCAAGAGTGAACCCTAAACTATGGACTTTGGGTGGTGTTGGTTCATCCACTGTAACAAGTGCACAGCTCTGGTGCAAGATATTGATTGTTGGGGGGGCTGTGCATATGTGGGGCCAGGGGGCATATGGAAAGTCTATACCTTCTGCTCAATTCTGCTGTGAATCTGAAACTACTATAAAAATTAAAGTCCTTATAAAAAAAGAAAAAGCAAGTTCAAAAAAGATCACAGCAGAGTGATGCTGTGTCAATTTTCTGGCTCATGTTTTAAGAAACTGGCAACTTCTGTTTTATCCCCTCTAGGAGGCTTGCTTGTATAACCCAGGCACTACATTGTAAGGAGCTCAGAGACTACTTCATAAGGACTCTGGCCTTCAGCCCTCAGCCTATCACTAAGCTTCCAGCCAACAGCCAGCACCAAATAGCCAGTTAACGATGCATTTTGGGAAGTGGATCATATAGCCTCCAGTTGAGTAGACACCTTATGAAGAGAGCCTTCTCCTCTGAGTTTTGCCTAAAGTTCAGATTCATTACCTAAAGAAATGACTGCTACATTTTAATAAATAAATGAAACGGGTGCTTGGGTAGCACAGTCAGTTAAGCATCTGACTCTTGGTTTCGGCTCAAGTCATGATCTCAGGGTCATGAGACTGAGCCCTGCATCCGGCTCTGTGCTCAGTGCAGAGAAGCTTGAAATTCTTTATCCCTTCCTCTCTGCTCCTCCTGCTCATGCTCTCTCTCTAAAATAAATAAATAAATCCTTAAATAAAATAAAATTTAATTAAATCAAAAAATAAAATAAATAATGAATAATCAACTGAACTCAAGATAATGATGCCTTTTTTAGTAAACTGCTCGTTAATTATCAAGTATATTACTTATTTAACTAATTAAAATTAAAAGGCTAATATTTGAAAATGGGAAACTTTGATATTAATCAACCCCAAAGCATTTTAGTCCTAAAGTAATCCATTGTAATTTAATACTTATAAACAATCATTAATATCTTCTTCCTGCTTGAAAGCAGGAGTATTTACAGTTGGCACTAAAGATAAACCACAGAGAATTCCTATTATTCTTTGGTAGACAAAACCTAGCTTTTCCATTAAGTTTCTAGTTTATTAGAGTGGTATTTCAAACAAAGGCTCAGTGCTGAAAACAAACACAGATAGATGGTATTTAATGAGATATATATTTTCATACAATGTAAACTTCACATATCAGAGCAAAGTGATTCCGTACTATCACCTAATATGCATGCTTCAATGACACACACTTCTGCCTCTGGTTTTTCAATAAAAATGGAAACCTCTCTGAAAAAGAAACCAGAAAACACCTTTAGAAACTACCAGGTTCCACATGTACTTTTCTCATTTTTAACTAAGTAACTTTAGTTTTTAGAGAAGTTTTAGATTCACAGCAAAATTAACAGCAAAATTAATTAAGCAGAGTTCCCGCATACCCACAATCCCTCCACCCCTGCACATATAGCTTTCCCTACCATCAATATCCACATCAGTGTGGTACTTTGTTACAATGGATAAATAATATTGACACATCATTATTAACCAAAGTCTACAGTTTACATTAGGGTTCATTCTTGTACATTCTATAAGTTTTGTCTAAGGTATAAACAACATGTATCCACCCTTATGTATCACACAGAATAGTTACACAGCCGTAACTATTGCGTTCTACCTCTTCATCTCTCCTCCCCTCCCCTGACCAAGACAATCTATCAATGTCAGTTAGATGTAGTTAACTGACTGACCTGTTTGGTTCAACTATGTCCTTATTGATCTTCTGCCTGTTGGATCTGTCTATTATGAAGAGCAGGGTGTTGAAGTCTCCCAACTACAATAGCGGATTTGTCTATTTCTCCTTGCAGTTCTACCACTTTCTGCTTCATGTATTTTGACAATGTGCTGCTGGGTGCATACATGTTGAAGAAGATGTCCTAAACATCTTCTTGAAGATCTGACCCCTTTAGCATTATGTAATGTCTCTCTTTATCCATACCAATTTTCCTTGCTCTAAACTCTGCTTTAGGGGCCCCTGGGTAGCTCAGTAGGTTAAGTGTCTGCCTTCAGCTCAGATCATGATCGCAGGGTCCTGGGATCGAGTCCTGCATTGGGCTCCCTACTCAAGGGGAGAATTTGCTTCTCCCTCTCCCTATGCCTGCCACTTCCCCTGCTCATGCTCGCTCTCCCTCTGTCAAATAAATAAATAAAATCTTAAAAAATAAATAAACTCTGCTTTACCTGAAATTAATAAAACCACTCCAGTTTTCATTTGACTAGTGTTATCATGATATATCCTCCCCCATCTTCTCGCTTTTAATCAATATGTGTCATACTTAAAACGGGTTTCTTACAGACAACGTATAGTTAGGTCTTGTTTTTTTCATCTACTCTAACAGTCTCAGTCTTTTAATTGGTGCAAAACACATATGGTATGAAAACTGTTACAACTGCAAAGAGAAATAGATGAATCCACTATTATAGTGGGACTATTAAACACCCCTCTATTGGTAATTAAAAGATCCAGCAAGCAGAACACAATTTAAATAAACAATACTATCAACTGGATCTAATTGACATCTATAGAGTAATACATCCAACAACAGCACAATACACATTCTTCTCAACCTCACAGAGAACACTGACCAAGAAAGACCACGTTCTCAGCTATACAACACACCTTAATACATTTAAAAGAATAGATATCATACATGTCTTGGGTGCCTGGGTGGCTTCGGCTGAGGTCGTGATCTCAGGATCTTGGGAGAGCCTGTGTTGGGCTCCCTGTTGAGCAGGGGGTCTGCTTCTCCCTCTTCCTCTGCCCATCCCCCACCTCCAGCTCATGCTCTCTCGCTCTCAAATAAATAAATAAATAAGTAAATAATCTTTAAAAAAAAATCATACATGTCTGCTCTTAGACAACAATGGAATTAAACTAGAAATCAGTAACAGAAAAGTAGCTGATAAATCCCAAAATAGTTGGAAATTAAATAACACACTTTTATTTTTTTTAAGATTTTATTTATTTGAGAGAGCACAAATGAGAGAAAGTGAGAGCGTTAAAGCAGGGGGGTAGGGGCAGAAGAAGAGGGACAAGCAGACTCTCGGCTGAGCAGGGAGCCTGATGTGGTGCTTGATTCCAGGACCCTGGAATCATGACCTGAGCCGAAGGCAGACACTTAACCGACTGAGCCACCCAGGCACCCCAAATAACACTTTTAAATAACACATATGTCAAAGAAATACCAAAAGAAATTTTAACATATTTTAAACAAATTTAAAATGAAAATATCTAAATTTGTGGGATGCAGTGAAGGCAACTGTTACAATGAAATTTATAGCACTGAAAACATATATTAGAAAAGAAGAAAAATCTGAATGAATAATCTAAACTTTCACTTTAGGAAACTAGAAAAAGAAGAGCAAATTAATCCAAAGTAATCAGTAGAAAAGAAATAATAAAAATTAGAGCAAAACTCTATGAAACTGGAAGCAGGAAATCAACTGAGAAAATGAATTAAACCAAAAGCTGGTTCTTCAAAAAGATCAATAAAATTAATAAACCTCTACCAGGTAAACTAAGGGAAAAAAAAGAGAAGAAATAAATTACAAACATTAGAAAAGAAAGACAAGCCATCATTACTGACACCATGGACTAAAAGAATAATAAAGCACTATTATGAACAAGTATATGCCCACAAATCTGATAACCTGGAAGAAACGGAACAGTTTCCGGAAATTGACAATCTACAAAAACTAAATGAATCATATGAATAGGCCTATGTCTATTAAAGAAATGGAATCAATAATTAATAGCTTTCCAAAACAGAAAGTACCAGGTCCAGATCGGTTTACTGGTGAGTTTCACCAAACATTTAAAGAAGGAATTATACCAATTCTCTACACTCTTTCAGAAAATAGAAGCAGAAGGAATGCTTCCAAACTCATTCCATGAGACAAGCATTATTCTAATACCAAAACCAGACAAAGATGTTACAAGAAAAACAACCACAAATTAATATCTCTCATGAACATAAATACAAAAATCCTCAACAACCTATTAACAAATCAAATCCAATAATGTCTAAAAAGATTTATATACCACAACCAAACCAACTGGGATTTATGCCAGATATGCAAGGATGGTTCAATATTCAAAATTCAATTAATATAATCCATCATATCAACAGGCTAAAAAAGAAAAATTATATGTTCACATCAATAGATGCAGAAAAAGCAACAACAAATGCTGACAAGGATATGGAACAACAAGAAATCTTACTCGTTACAGGTAGAAATGCAAAATGGAATATCCACCTAGATGATATTGGCAGTTTCTTAAAAAACTAAACATATTCTTACCATACAATAGAGAAATCACACTCCTTGATATTTAACTGAATGAGTTAAAAGCTTATATTCAAACAAAAACTTAAACATGGATATTTATAGCAGCTTTAATCATAACTGCCAGAGCCTGGAAGCAATCAAACTGTCCTTCAGTAAGGGAATGGTTAGATAAACTGCAGTACATCCAGAAAATGGAATATTATTCAGTACTATTAAAATAAGAAATAAATTTAAAAAAAGAGCTATCAAGCTATGAAAAAACATAAAAGAACCTTAAATGCACATTACCAAATGAAAGAAACCAATATGAAAAAGCTACAAACTTTATGATTCCAATTATATGACATTCTAGAAAAGGCAAAACCATGGACACAGTAAAAAACCACTGGCTGCCATGGGTTCAGAGGGAGAGAGGGATGAATAGGTGGGCACAAGGGATTTTTCAGACAGTAATACTATGCTGTATATTGTACAGAATCTGACACTATAAAGGTAGACACAAGCTGTTATAGGTTTGTACAGATGGAATGTACCAACAAAATGTACAACACGAAGAATGAACTCTGATGCAAACTATGAACTTTATTAATAATAATGTAATCAACATCAGCTCATCAATTGTAACAAATATACTACACTAATGCAAGATGCTAATAATAGGGGATATTGCATGGGGAAGGAGTGTGAGGGGATGTAAAGTAATTCTCTGTACATTCCACTCAATTTTTCTGTAAACCTAAAACTGCTTTAAAAAATGTCTATTTTTAAAAAATGATTGACAGATATACATAAGTTTTAGATATGCTAAGATAAGTCAAACACAAAGAATACACAAAGAATATACATGACTGTATGATTCCATTTAGAAAGTCCAGTCGATGAATTAGAATTATATCTATCAACCTGGATAGAGTACAAACACAGAATGCTGAACAATAACAAAAAAAGGCAAATGCACACAAACACATAAAATATGATGCTATTTATATGAAATTATTAGATGATGAATACTATAAATTTAAAAAACATGTAGTAAGACTGTAAAGTCATGCATGAGATTGTTAAACACTTAACTCAGAGTATTGATTACTTCAGAGAACAGGGAGAATGAAATCTGAGAGACATAATAGTGGGCTCTAATAGGATCTATAACTTTGTTATGGTTTCAATAAAACTTTAATTCTAGATTAAAAATAGAAAAAGTTGTGAAGACAGGACAGAGTTTCAATACACCAATTTTCCAGTTTATTAACATCTTACATTACTATGGTACACTTATGGCAATTAATGAACAATAATGATACAGTATTTTAATTTTTTAAAATTTTTTAAGCATGGAGCCCAACGTGGGCTCACAACACTGAGATCAAGACCTGAGCTAAAATCAAGAGTCGGATGCTTAACCAACTGAACCACTCAAGCACCCCGATACATTATTATTAACAACAGTCTACAGTCATACTTTCTTAGTTGCTTTTTTTAAGTTTATTTTTTAGTAATCTCTACACCCAACGTGGGACTGGAACTCACAACCCAGAGATCAAGAGTCGTGTGCTCTTCTAACTAAGCCAGACAGGCGGCTCCATAGTTTGTTACTTAGTTGTTTTGTTTTGTTTTTTTAAGATTTTATTTTTAAGTAATCTCTGCACCCAACATGGATCTCAAACTTACAACCCTGAGTTCAAGAGTTGCATGCTCTACTGACAAGACAGCCAGGTGCCCCCCATACTTTCTTAGTTTTGACCTAATGTCCTCTTAATGTTCCAGGATCCCTTCCAAGCTAAAATGCATTTAGTCCTCATTTCACCTTAAGTTCAAGTGGCTGTGATAGTTTCTCAAACTTTCCTTGTTTTTGATAGCTTGACAGTTTTGAGGAGTACTGGTCAGTTATTTTGCAGAGTGCCCTTCAGCTGGAATCTGCCTGATGATATTCTCATGGTTAGACTGGGGTTATGGGTTTTGGGGAAGAAGACCACAGAGGTCAATTGCCATTCTCATCATACCTTATCAAGGGTACATGCTATCAACATGGCTTATCATGGTTAATGACACCTGGATGAGGTAATTTTGTCAGGTTTCTCCACGCTAAAATAATTTTTCCAACTTCCTACACTCTCCTCTTTGGAAGGAGTCACTATGAGAGGCCCACACTTAAGGAACAGGAAGTTATGCTCCACCTCCTTAAGGACAAAGCACCTACATAAATCATGTGGAATTCTATACGAGCCTATAATGTTTTAAAGTATACAAAAAAAGATAAGAGGCATCTTGCTTCCCTTTCTTCCCCCACAGCTCTCACACACAAAGGGAAAGAAAATATCAAAGTCTTTATCACTGTTAAAATTAGAGTTTTTAAATTTTTTTTAAAAAGATTTTATTTATTTATTCGACAGAGATAGAGACAGCCAGCGAGAGAGGGAACACAAGCGGGGGAGTGGGAGAGGAAGAAGCAGGCTCATAGCAGAGGAGCCTGATGTGGGGCTCGATCCCATAACGCCAGGATCACGCCCTGAGCCGAAGGCAGACGCTTAACCGCTGTGCCACCCAGGCGCCCCGTAGAGTTTTTAAATTTTTAAAAAAATTTTTAGCACTTCCCAAATTTTCTTTAATGAGCATTTTCTACCTAGATAATGAGATTTCTTTTACTTTATTTTTTTTTAAGATTTTATTTATTTATTTGAGAGAGAGCGCAAACACAAGACAGAGAGAGAGAGAGAGAAGCAAAAGCAGGGTGAGGGGGCAGAGGGAGAAGCAGACTCCCCACCAAGCAGGGAGCCCGATGCAGGACTCTAATCCCAGGTCTCTCGGATCTTGACCTGAGCTGAAGGCAGATGTTTAACCAACTGATCCACCCAGGCGCCCAGATTTCTTTTACTTTAACCATGCCTATAGTCATTATAATGTAAGAATTATTATTTCTCCAGTTTTATTCCATATCAAAAATATAATAAATCTAGATTAATATGAATGGTTCTTAGAGCACCTGGGGGGGCTCAGTCCGTTAAGCTTCTGCCTTTGGCTCAGGTCATGATCCCAGGGTCCTGGGATCCCACCCCATATGGGGCTCCCTGCTCAGATGGAAGCCTCCTTTTCCCTCCCCATCTCCCTCTGCCCCTCCCCCCTGCTCCCTGCTCTTTCTCTCTCTCTCTTCCTCAAATAAATACAATCTTTAAAAAGAAGAGGAGAAGAGAAGAGAAGAGAAGAGAAGAGAAGAGAAGAGAAGAGAAAAGAAGAGAAAAGGAAAGGGAAGGAAAGGAAAGGAAAGGAAAGAAAAAAAAGAAAAGAAAGGAAAGGAAAGGAAAGGAAAGGAAAGGAAAGGAAAGGAAAGGAAAAGAAAAGAAAAGAAAAGAAAAGAAAAGAAAAGAAAAGAAAAGAAAGAAAAGGAAAGGAAAGAACAATCTCGGTTCTCATGATCAGGAAGAATAAATATTAGGAACGTGAATTCAATGACCCAAAGCACTATTTTTTAAAAGTTTACCAAACATAAGTGATAAATGTAATCTCACAACTTACAGCTATTTTTAATGAACTAGATAAAATATTGTCAAAGATAAATAATAAACTTCTAGGATAAGTATCTTATTGACCAAAGTACAAGATGACCTTGAATTCAGGTAATTATATTTTCCTAAGAATGAAAAAAAAATTAATTATAAGAAATTTTCTTTGTCATGATCAGCATTGCTGGTAACTCATATACATACTTAAAAAAAAAAAAGGCAGAAAATCCTCATCCACAAATAGTATATTTAACATTCTCACACTGTAAATAACTAAGTCTTCTACCAGTCATATTATATGTTGGGTTTTTAATACTGTAAGGAAAAAAATATTGCTGGAATATGGCAAGTGAGTTGTCTGAACAAAGGATAGTTATTTCTTTAGTGGCTACGGTCATGTCTAAGAAAAAAAGAATGATTATTAATTAAGATAATATATGAAATATAAATACTTGCTTCTCCAACCACTTAGTGGAACAGTAATTAAGGATTTCAAAAAGCTATGCACTCTCCTAATCTCCATTAAGTAAGTAAACTGGAACACATCATGCAGATTTAAATTCATCAACGCTTCTGAAGAAAACACACTGACAAGCATAGAAGGCTACCAAGAACTAACAATAGTTCACCCCCATAGAAATTACTCATGGTAACCAAAACAAAACTTTACTTGTCAACAGTTCTGTCAAGGTTCCAAGAATTTGCTGATAAAATGTGTAGTTAAGCCTGTAAACTACAGAATGCTGCCAGTTGTTAGCACAAAGGAATTAAGACCTTGAAAAATTAATTTGCCTCTAGAGATGATTAATATTAGCTGTTAGTAAAGGGTCTTAAAGAGAATGTTTCTTGTCCTGATTTATTCCATCAGCATTTTTTCTGTCAGAAATATATACTTACACAATAAAAGACCAAACATCAGGTAAAAAGAAGAGTTGAATTTCTATAATCTCCTGAAATTATAATAAAATTATATAATGAGCTAAAGCAAGTGAAACTGTCTAAAAAACAGTTTAAATATTAGCATTTTCTAAAGCTCTTGAAATTTTTCTTATTTTTATTTTTTTAAAGATTTTATTTATTTATTTGAGAGAGAGAGAGAAAGAGAGAGAAAGCACGGGCAGGTGGAGGGACAGAGGCAGAGGGAGAAGCAGACTCCCTGCTGAGCAGGGAGCCCACAATGTGCTCGACCCCAGGACCCCAGGATCATGACCTGAGCCGAAGGCAGATGCTTACTACTTTATCCCTGAAGAAAAAGATGATAATCTGATATGGAAACCCTCCTAAATTAGTCACAATTCAATTATGAATATTTGCAGAATTCGTATTAGCCCATTCAGTTTTATGACATCACTTAGTTATCACCATATAATCACTGAGTTTCCACCACCTATCAGGCCCAGTCCTAAACTCTCAAATAAAATAAATAACATATGAACCTGCCCTTGAAGAGCATTCAATCTACTGTGTTAACCAAAAGCATCTTTGGCTTTCCCAATCTGCCAGAAAATCTAGAGCAATGATGCCCAAAGTACAACTGGCAAACCAATGCCAGCCCACAAACTTTATTACCAGTCCTTTATGATGTGATTATAGAAACGGATAGTAAACATTTAAAACTTCTGTGGTAATGTGATGGTAATTTTATGAATTTTATGTCAATTAATCTAATAAAATAACTAGAGCTTATAATTTTCTATATTTTTGGTGAGAAATCGAAAAAATATTTTAAAACAACACACACATGCACACACACACACCCATACACACACATGCATACACACACACACACACACACACACACACACACACAAAACTAGTCCTCAATGTACATTATTTAAGAAGCACTAAGATTGGCTGGGGGGTGGGTGGGTGGCATGGGAAGGGAAGGGTCAGTCCAAGATGGTGGTGAAAGAAGGTCCTAAGCTTAGCTCCTCCCACAGAAACACCAAATCTGTATCTCCATATGGAAAAATTCCCTGTGAAAAATAACTGAGAACTAGTTGAACCGCTCCTCCACATCAACAGATAAAAGGACCACACTAAGAATGGTAAGGGAGACAAAGACACAGTCTTGCCAAAAACCCGGGTTCACTGGCATGGGAACCAACAATAGGGAGGGATCTCACATATGGGAGTTTCCCCCCGAGGAGCAAGGGGTTTCTGCCCCAAGTCAGGAAACCCAGCCTTTAGAACCTACACTGGAGAGAACACACTCCAAAACATCTGGCTTAGAAAACCAACAGGGCTTACATACTAGGGACCCAAAGGGCTACGGGGAACTGTAGCTCTCCTTTTAAACTGCACATATGCAGTCGCACTTGTCCCAGAACCCACTGCAAAAGTAGCAGTTTAAAAAATGCCTAGACCATATGTGAAGAAGATTCATTTACTAATCTTAAAGCATCTGCTGGAGAGACAGGGTAAAGCTGATACTCTCTTTAGAGACAGAAGTACTGGAGGATGTCATTTTTACCTTCTCCCTATGTCCTGCTGGGACAAGTGGGTATGCAATCATGTGGCACCATCCCACTGCCTTGTTAAGGCCAGTGGGAGCAAAAGGGTGCAGCACTTCCCAGATCCCTGGCAGGGGTAAGTGGACCCAAAGTGTCAGCATTCTCTCACTCCCCTGTTTAAAGCCAGTAAGCTTGGGCAGCTGCAGCACTCCCCTGCTCCCTGATTGGGACCAGCAAGCACAAATGGTCATGGCATTCTCTCACACCCTTGCTAAAGCCCTAAAGCTGGCAGGGGCACAGCCAAGGCACTCTTCCCAATGTACCACTGAAGCTGGTGGGCATGCAGTCAAGGTATACCCCTTCTACCTTGCTGAAGCCAGTGAGCTTGCCCTACTCCCTATGCTCTCTGCCTATTCCATTAAAGCCGACACACATGCAATCCACACAGGAGACACCCCTTGATCACCTGGCCTTGGTGGACAAGGGGGTGTGTGTTCAAGAGCTCCACAGGACAGCAGTAATCAGAAAGACAGTTCTTGGTAGTGTCCAGGGCACTGCAGAAACAGCAGACAAAAACACACTCCCAGTCTTCCTGAAGCACTAGTTCAGAGCCTCGGTCTGAGCAGATTCAGGTCTGCCACACATTCTATAGAAGCTACTGAGGTCCTCTCGGAGAATGTAAGAAGGGAGACACCATCCTTGCACGCATGGTGGGTGGATGGGTGTGTGTGAGAGAGAGAGAGAGAGAGAGAGAACGAACACAGGAATACTACTCACCCATAACAGAAAAAAACGAAATCTTGCCATTTGCAATATGGATGGACCTTGAAGGAATTAGGCTAAGTGGAATATGTCAAACAATGAAAAACAAATACCATGATTTCACTTGTATGTGGAATCTTAGAGAAAAAAATGAACAAAATAAAACGAAAATCACAGTAACAGAGAACAGAATATTGGTTGGGGAGTAGGTGAAACAGATGAAGTAGTCAAGAGGTACAAAATTTCAGTTACAAAGCAAGTAAGTCATGGGATGCAAAGTACACCATGGTGACTACAGTCAATAATACTGTAAACCATTCTTGAAAGTTGTCAAGATAATAAATCCTAAAAGTTAAACTTTATATGGTGACAGCAACTAGATTTATGGTGGTGATCATTATGTAATGAATACAAATGTTGAATCAATATGCTATACACTTAAAACCAATATAATGTTATATATCAATTATAAATCAATAAAAAATAAATTTAAAGAAGCACTGCACTGAGAATAAACATACTGGAAGGTTCTACTGTCTTTGCAATTTAGCTCAGCTGCATTTTAAAGTAAAACTACTTATATAAAACTTCATCAACTAATAGCTAATTGGACCCATTTCCACTTATAATAAAAATCCTGGGGGTGCCTGGGTGGCTCACTCAGTTAAGTGTCCAACTCTTGATTTCGGCTCAGGTCATGATCTCAGGATTGTGAAATCAAGCCCTGTGTCAGGCTCCGCACTGAGCATGGAGCCTGCTTAAGATTCTCTCAAAAAAAAAAAAAAAAAAAATTCTGGTTACATTTGAACAAAGGAAAAAAAGGTACCACAACACTATGAAGTAAATAAGGTGCTGGCTATGGACAAGCTGGAAAGATTAAAGTAAAAACTAAAAATAAGAAAAGAGAAAAACGCTATTACTCTTCACTGAGGAGAAAGGAAAATATTTCAAGTTGACAGCAAATTTATAAACCTATATATCTATCCCTGGCTCTTCTTGTAGGAAAAAAAAATAGCTAGAATCATTTAGAATTTCTCAACTTATACAATGCATCAGTTGAAAATTGCCAATATCAGTCAGTTAAACATCTGCTTTCAGCTCAGGTCATGATCCTAGGGTCCTGGGATGGAGCCCCATGTCAGACTCCCTGCTCACCGGGGAGCCTGCTTCTCCCTTTCCCTCTGCCACTCCCCCTGCTTGTGCTCTCTCACTCTCACTCGAATGAATAAATAAATAAATAAAATCTTTTGAAAAAAGAAAAAAAAAAGAAAATTGCCAAAAAAGGCCAAAAAAGGAAACTGCAGCAAAAAATGAGCTATGGAGTGGATAGACAAATTCATTCCTCACAAATCTGTGTAATTAGTCCTATTTATTGCCATCTGTGCAATGAAGTCTCTGTTTATCTGATGTCTCTAAGCCCTGGGAAATTACTGGAGCCTTGGTACACAAAGTCCAACCTTGTTCAATTTGACAGAACTAAAAACAGAAGTTAAATTATATTTCAAAGACAAATTCTTATTTCCCATTTTAATATACAATTGACTAGTGCTTCTGTTGGGAATTACTGCCAAATTCTGCAAAGTAATTTAACAAATTTCCATATTAAAAAAACAAGAAACTAATTTGGTTTCATAAAACAAAAATTTGGTCAATGACAGACTCACCTACAGCACCTCTGGACACATTTTAAAGCTGATTGAATTGTGCGCCTAATAACAGACACTGTACAAGGAACTTTACAGTTTACCGGCTGCTCTAATGTTCCACAAAGGGAGACAGTTGAACATTTAACCAAGCCCAAATGTGGTGATAGAGAGCCAGGCAGGAATGAGAAAAAATAAAAGTACACAGTGTATTAGAGTATGGAATCTGGTTAAACACATTCACATAGCATGTAATAGAACACTCATGACAACTAAAGACTGAACATCCACAATTTCAAAACAACCTTAAGCAACTAGGAAGGTTTTGATACACAGCAGTTAGTCTCTGCTCAGATAGGAATTTTCATCATGTGTTTTAGGAGGTATGCTTAGCTAGTAAGCAAACCTAGTCAACTTCCTGGCATTTTTCAGGGCAGCTTTATGGAATTTACTTGCTTCCTTAATGAAATCAAGTCTTAAAACTTCATTACCAGCAATTTATTTACCTTTTTGTATGCCTGAAAATTCTTAGTAAAGTTTTTTTAAGGTAAAAAAATTAACAAAATACTGAAAATTCCCCACCTGGCTTTTTAAGATCTTTCTTGGTCATATACAAGACTTCATAAACTTTATTCAGAGTTATCAACTGATCACCAACTATTTACCAGGGGTTCATAATGCTTGACATCATGTTAAAATACCTACTCACACTGTGTTTACAGTCTAGTGAAAGGCCTACAGATCATCTATGATTTTCTGTGTTGCAACAGTTTTACTCTTGGTAGCTAGACCTAGCATACAAATCAAACTGCTAATATAAACGGTCTTCTCTGTTAAATAAGATAACTTATAATAGTCAACTTGAAATTACAGAAATTAAAAAATATGTATTTCAGAACATTTTTACATGAAATTTCAATGTTTGTTTCCATATTAATAAAAACCTAATCATAGTAATTTCAAAATTTTTCATTATGGCCATCTACAGCAAAGTAAATACACCTAGCCACCTGCTATTCTAAATATTTACAGAACATTTATTTACATGTCAAACACTCTAAAGCAACTAGCTGAAAACAGAAAACTCAAGTAATAATGGGTATTTAACCTAGCCAGCACCCCATCAACAAACCCTGGTGCAAGACTGAGTTACCATTCTAGAGTGACCCAGAGGGCTCCGGACTCAACAACTCTAGGCACAACTCAGGGTAAGGGACTCATTCTGAAAACTGAGAGATGAAGTGTAATTCTATATACTGAATGACAGGGTACCCAGCTTCCTTCCCTTTCATTTGCAATGCAAATTTTACAATGGCACAATGCTTCACAAGGACACAACTTCAGAAACTAGCCATGCAGCTGGAGGATTCCAAGCCACATAGTCTTCAGACCAACTGGTTATATAGACATTTGAGGATTCCCACTACCCTCTTAAATTCAATAATTCAGCAGAACAAGTCACAGAACACAGAAAAGCACTATACTTTAGTTTTACTATATAAAGAAAGGACATAAAATCAAGACTGGGCAAAATAAAAGATGCATAGGGCAGGGTCTAAGAGAGTCCCAAATGCAAAGTTTCCGTATCTTCTCCTGAGAGAGTCAAGATGCACCACCCTCCAGGCACATCAATGTATAACAAGACACACACAGTATTGGATTGCTTTTTTTTTTTTTAAAGATTTCGTTTATTTATTTGAGAGAGAGCAAGCACAAGTGGGGGGAGGGGCAGAGGGAGAAGGAGGGGAAGCAGACTCCCCAGTGAGCAAGAAGCCTGACATGGGCCCCAATTCCAGGACCCTGAGATCACTACCTGTCAGATGCCTAACCAAATGAGCCACCCAGGTGACCCACACAGAGTATTGTTTGTCAGGAAAACTCACCCTAGGATAAAAAGTCCAGAGTTTTTATTAGGGTTTCAGTACAAAGGCATGGTTGATTAAATCACTGGCCATTTGATTTAACTCAATCTCCAACCTCCCTCTTCTCCCTGGAGGTGGGGCTGATAACATATGGGTCAAAGCTCTAACCCTCTAACCAAGTGATTGGTCTTTTTGGAGTTAAAAGCCCCTGTCCAGAGTCCTCTCACCATAAACATCTGGGGGCTCACTATGAGTCACCTTGATAGTAAAAACTATCAAGTCTGGTCTGAGAGGCCTACTATTAGTAACAAAAACACTCCTTTTCACTCCAGAAATTTCAGGATTTAAATCCTCTCTCCCAAGAACTAAGAGCAATGACCAACCAAATACTTCATCATATAACAGGTTCCAAGAAAATTGGCAAGGAGACTTCTGGAGTATTGGAAGATTCCTCTCTACAGAACAACCTGACCAAAAATGGACTTATAGAGGGGCACCTGGCTGGCTCAGTTGGTGGAGCATGTGACTCTTGATCACAGGGTTGTGAGTTCAAGTTCCATACTGGGTAGACAGATAACTTAAAAAAAAATAATAAAATTAAAAAAAAAAAAAAAGAGGGGCACCTGCATGGCTCAGTCAGTTAAGCATCTGCCTTCAGCTCAGGTCATGACCCCAGGGTCCAGGGATCAAATCCCACATCAGGCTCCCTGCTCAGTGGGGAGCCTGCTTTTCCCCCTCCCTCTGCCACTCCACCCCACTTGTTCTCTCTCCCTCTCTCTCTGTCGCTCTCCCTCCCTCAAATAAATAAATAAAATATTTTTTAAAAAGAATGGACTTATAGATACTGACTGCAGGGTACATACATGAGCACCTTATAACTAAGTTCAGTAGGACATAAGCCCCACTCATACTTACAAGGCTTTCAATTAATCTTTTAACGCACCACTCTTAAATATTAACAATAGTAAAGACGCACCAAATATTTGAGGAAAGCATCTCACATGAAAGACCAAAATAAACAGAGAAAAAAGAAATTCAAAAAATAGAAAATTCAGGGGCGCCTGGGTGGCACAGCGGTTAAGCGTCTGCCTTCGGCTCAGGGCGTGATCCCGGCGTTGTGGGATCGAGCCCCACATCAGGCTCCTTCGCTATGAGCCTGCTTCTTCCTCTCCCACTCCCCCTGCTTGTGTTCCCTCTCTTGCTGGCTGTCTCTATCTCTGTTGAATAAATAAATAAAATCTTTAAAAAAAAAAAATAGAAAATTCAGGAAACTTTTTTAAAATAAAAAAATGGCCTATTACTAACATCAGAAATACACAAGGAACCGCCCATATAACAAATACTAACCCCTTTTCAAGGAACATTAAAGAACAACTAAGAATTCCTGGAAATTAATTAAATACAGAAATAGAAAATTCAAAAGAGGCCAGTTGAGAAATTTTTCAGAAAGTTGCTGAAAAAGGCAAAGACATAAAAACATAGGAAAAATAAAAAGATCAAGAACATGAAAGGAATCTGGCAAGAAGGCCTATCCCTGAGTTCCAAAATTAGAAAAGAAAAAAAAAATGGTGTGAAGGAAATTAGATTTCTTACAACTAAAGGACATGTGTTTCTAAATTCAAAGTGTACAGATTATGGGCAATATTTCTCAGCCATGAAGAAGTTAACCAATTCACTAATAGTGCTTTTATGTAACCTAAAGAAAGCTGCCAGTTTCCCCATCTGTAAAATTGAGAAATGTCAAGCTTGCAGTGCTATAAGAATTAAATAACATTTATAGTGTCTGCCCTAAGGTTCAACAAAACTAGGGTTTCAAAAAATATTAATTGCCTTGCCTTATTCCTATTAACCATGCATTATTTCTTACAAATAAAAATTTTCTTTTTCCAATACTCATAGTTATGTTCTATAGCCTATATAAGATTTCCAATGTATCATACATCTCTTCCTTGTCTTAGCATCATTTCCTTTCCTGAGAATCTTTACAAATTAAAAAAAAAAATTAGTATCACCATTTTTATGTAAGACTTTAAGATTTCAATACATAAAGAGGGGAAGGATATGAAAAGACAATTCACATGAGAGAATATACAAATAATAAACACTTGGGGAAACAACAGTATTAAGACAAAAGCATTAATATGGGAGGAAAATGTTTTCCTCAACCCTTTTAGGTTCCCTGCCTGGATCTGAAAATTAAACTAAAAAAAACAAATTCAGAAGAAAAAAGCACAAATTTATTTAACGTAAGTTTTACATGACATTGGAGGCTTCATAAGAAAATGAAGGTCCCTTCCCCCTGCAAAAATAAAAAAAAGGAAAGGGAAGGGAAAGAAAGGAAAGGAAGGTCCAAAGAAAGAGAACAGTCAGATCTGTGTACTTTTATATTAGGTTTGATGAAGAGTGGACATTCATGGAGGAATATGATATGTTAAGGAGTTAAGAAGTAATTGCAGTAAACTGTTGGAAACAGTGAGGCCTGTTCATCAGGATTCTTTTTGGCATCCCTTTGTCTTCGGACACAAGAATGCTCCTTTCATCTGGGTTGAGAGAGGGCACCTGTCGCATGGTTAACGGCCTGTTTCAGGGAAGAAGGGCAAGGGAGAGGTCAGAGTGACCTTCCTGCTCTGCCTTTTTTCAAACTCCTTTAGCTTAAAATAATAAATACGCCAATATGCCACATTTTGGGGCAGCATGTCCTGAACCCCAACACAGATTTATGAAATCTTATGATACCTGTAACATTAAATGAACAAAAACCACACAAAAAAATAATGTTAGGGGCACCTGGGTGTCTCAGCCATTGGGTGTCAGCCTTTGGCTTGGGTTGTGATTCTGGGGTCCTGGGGTCAAGCACCAGGTCGGGCTCCCAGCTTAGTGGGAGGACCGCTTCTCCCCCCTCCCACCCCCCTGCTTTTTGTTCTCTCTCTCACTGTTTCTCTCTCTGTCAAATAAATAAATAAAACCTTTAAAAAAAAGTGGATTTCTGTTTAAAATATTAACAATAATAATAATAATAATTTTAAACAATACTGGCCAAAACAATAAAGCCGGTACAGAGAGTTATTTACGAAGTGGAAAAACCTCATGGAAAATAACATGACAAAAGACAATATGTTCATGAGCTTTCATCTAATAACCCAATCCTAAGAAATAAACCAAATATATAATTCAACAGAAGCAAAAACTATGTATAAAAACACTAATTGAAAGGTTATCCAGGGGCACCTGGTGGCTCAGTCATTAAGCATCTGACTTTGGCTCAGGGCATAATCCCAGGGTCCTGGGACCGAGCCCCGCATTGGGCTCCCTGCTCCGCTGGGAGACTGCTTCTCCCTCTGGCTGCCACTCCCCCTGCTTGGGCTCTCTCTCTCTGACAAATAAATAAATAAAATCTTTAAAAAAAAGAAAAAAGAAAAAAGAAAGGTTATCCATAAGAAATTCCAGACATAATCCAAACATGTACGAAACAAGTAAAATATAAGTACAATAAAATGTTAAATGGTCAATAAAAATAATTACTAACACTAATAGAACCATGAAAAAAGGTATTTCTAAACCAAAAAACTATTTAATTTCTAATTTAATATTCTGATAGCAGGATAACAAAAATAAGGTCTGTCCCCAGAAAATCTAAGATGGAACTCTGCATTTAGTATAAAAACCAGATTAAGGGGTGCTTGGGTGGCACAGTCAGTAGAGCCTCCGACTCTTGATTTCAGCTCAGGTTACGAGACAGAGCTCCGAGCTGGGCCCCGTGCTCAGCATGGAGTCTACTTAAGTTTGTCTGTCCCTCTCCCTTTGCCCCTAAGCCCCACAAGCACTCTCTCACGCGCACTCTCTCTCTCTAAAATAAATAAAACTTTTTTAAAAATCAGATTACAATTTATATATTATGACTGCCACTACATAAAAATTAATGTTAACGTGTAAACAAAGACCAGAAGAATTATTAAAATGAAAGCTTCTTTGGTAGAGGGGCACCTGGGTAGCTCAGCTGGATGTGTCCAACTCTTGATTTCGGCTCAGGTCATGATCTCAGAGTAATGGGATCAAGTCCTGCATTGGGCTCTGCACTCAGCAAGGAGTCTGCTTGTACCTCTCCCTCTGATTCTCCCCCCACTCTATCTCGCTATAATAAAGAAATAAATTTAAAAAAATAAAACCTTAAAAAACTGCTTTGGTAGAATGATGAATTTGTGGAAAGTTAGGGACTCCTAGGCGGTTCAGTCGGTTAAGTGTCTGCCTTTGGCTCAGGCCATGATTCCGGAGTCCAAGGACTGCGCTCTTTGTCAGGCTCCCTGCTCAGCAGAGAGTCTGCTTCTCTCTCTACCTCTGCCCCTACCCCCCCCCAACTCATGCACTCTCTCTCTCAAATAAATAAATCTTTAAAAAAATAAAAAATAACAAAAAAAAGAAATTGTGAATAGTTAATCTTTCACCAAAATTGTCATGAATAGTTTTAAGGGTCTATATTTTTCCAACTGCAGTATAATATGAACCAGTCTTCATGATTTTAATGAAACCAATTTAATGAATTACTGCCTGCTTCTAAGCAATTTCTGCCCAAACTCTTAAAAATTTTAATATGCCTCAGTTTATCTTTGAACAGTTTGGGTGTCAGAAGAGGAATCTAAGAGAGACCACTGACAGTCCCAGTGAGCGATGACTAATGAAACCGTGTTAAGTACCCACTGAGCCCATATGCTCACTGGTTTCTCCCTGGATCTGGGTCGTAAATAAGTCCCTCTGGGATATTTGGGTTCCACAGCTTTTGTGTTATAACCTCTCAGACTCTTATTAGAGCATTTCTTTGTCCAGACTGGGTCCAGAGTCACACTGGGTCCAATAAACGAGACTGGGTCCAGTATGAGGCCTCAGAAAAATAAAATTTTATTTTATGGAAAAAAAGACAGAGAGAAAACAAGCTCCTCTGAGTCCAAAGAGTCTAAGGTCTCTTCCACCTGGGACTCCAGCTAACTGTATGTATAAAAATTATAGGCCTAGACCTGTGTTTTTCTAAACAAGTGGGTTAACTTTACCAAAGATAATCTTGAATTACAGTGGCCAGAGTGGAAAACTTTTAATCTAGATAAATTTATTCACTTATGAGGTACCCTAGAGATAAAAGCATCTCAGCCAGGGTAGAGAGATTATTTTTCTTCCTCTTTATTTTCTGATGACCAGGATAGGACCTACTAAGACACCTGAGTCACTCTGAACCCTACAAATGAGATCCTGGGGAAACTGGCAAAAGCCAGAAAAAGGTAAAAAACTCTTACCATAGAAGCTCTCTCGATCTCTGTCTACAGTGAGTCAAGAGAGGAAGGTAAAATTTCACACTGTCCCTTCCTTTCCAAATTCATACTTTGTGCATTTGATTTGGGGGTACTCATTATTTATCAACCCTTTCCTACTCAGGAACAGCAGTTAGTTTCTTCGTCTTGTTTTGCGTCCTGTGAACTTGGCTTACCTTTCAACATGTCTGGGCATGTAGTCCAGCAATTCTTGTATGTGCAAGCAGCTTAACCACAAAGTTGGGGACCCCCAAGAATTTGACCAGATGGAAGCAACACAACTGCAGCTAGTAACGTATGAACGGCTGCCAGCTCTCATAGGAACTATCTACGTCTTTCTTTGTTTTAGTTATCTTTTGGAATGGCTCTGGATCTTGGGAAGACTGCATCTTTTGTACCCTCTCTGGGGACACCTCTTGTGTCCAGGGTTAAGCCATAAAAGGCTTATTGGCTTTGGTTTAGAGTCATAGAACAGATACGCCTGTGGTCTAAAAGAAAAAGGGAAAAATAATAATTTTTTAAAAAGAGCTCAGTACTACAAGGAATATTTTGTCTGGACAAAATTTGATAATAAGATATTTGAAAAGATTTTTAATGAGCTCTATGGACAGAAATGGCCAAACTGGAAATTGATATTCAGATACTGATAGAAACTTTTGTTTTAGGCCTTCTCCCCTAAGATAAAAAACGCACAGCGGAATCTTTTGAATTCCTTATTTTGGAAATCTCCCCAATTTAAAGAAACAAATTGAAGATAACATACTTGGATGAGTGGGTGAGCCCAACAATATCACTCAGGTTGCAACCCAATTCTTTGAAGAATTAAAAACAGCTGCCCTTGTCTTACAAATCATATCCTTAGAAGAACAGAAATCCAACTCTAGACGCAATTCAAAACGTACTTATTCTTTTTCTCAATCCCAAATCTCCCCTATTCATCTCAAAATGTTTGCAGATATTGTAAAAGATCTGACCATTGTAAACAAAACTCCTTTTTGGAGAAAACTTACAATCTTTCCCTGTGCCTTTGAAATGTAAATGATCTACCTGTCCTTCTGTACAAACTAAAAGCCATCTCTCTGAAATGCAAACTTCAGGGAGATCATTCTTATCACAACAAAAAGCAAGCTATTTGGAAACTAGGTGAATGAAAACTGTTAAAAGTCTTCTCTACAAATAGTAAAAAGCTTAAGCCATCTGAGCAGGTTATCTTATTTCATCTGCCAGAAACACAATTTGGATCCAACTGTTCTTTTATAAACTACTGAGCTTTGTATTATTGTACCTGTCCCCTAGCTAAAATTTTAAAATGAAAGCTACAAAATATCTGCATATGTCTGTGTTTATGTATGCCTATATATGTATGTTATAGATACGTGATTTTTCTAACTCCAAATGGTACTGTCATAATTAATTTATAAAAGAGCTCTATTTAATTGGCTTAAAGAAAAATAAGTGCTTATAAATTAAGTATTGTCTCAGAAATATAGAAACTAACCCAAATGTTTTTCAAGTTCATATGACCTAGGATAATCTTCGGTAAATAAAGGCTAGCTTATGTTTGTTGGCTTAATTAAAACAGGCACATCTTTAGGCTTATCAACATTAAATATAATGTAGACATACAATTTTTATTCTATCTGGGTTTACTAAAAATTGAATAAGTCCATCTTATCTCTGTTACAGAATTTGTAAGCAAGAAACATAACTTAAGAAGATGGCTAGCTGTTTAATGTCTGATAAAACTTTCATGATTAAGTTAAACACAAGAACAAATACATTAAAAAGATGAAAGACAAAAATTTATAAATGAAATTTTCAATAATAATTATGTTTTATAGTATGTCCACTTAAAAAGAGTTTCCAAAATCTTTTTGATAACTTGAAACCTTAAAGTTATACCAAATCAAGTTAAGTGATAAATATTTATTGACAATCTAAATCATTCTCATATAAGATAAAATACTTAAACATTAATTACTGAACATAGGCTTATCTACTTTTGGCTCATTATTGAGGAACTAAAAATATTTGGGTCTATTAGTAAATATGTCATATGCTACACTGAAAAACTTACTATGAGGAAGATATATTTCTAGAAACTATGATGTATTTAAAAATTTGTGAACCCACACACTGCTTTGTGTAACATACTCCACAATTGCTTGCTTCTTAGTTTTCACTAGAAAGTAAGGTTTCTAAGAGTTAAGATTCTAAGTAATATATATAATTAAAACTACTGGAAATAATAAGGGTGAAAGGAAACAACTATGTACAAAAAGTTGGTAAAGAAAGTAGAATGAGTATTTGGGATAAAGAAAGTTATAAAGAATTTGTTCTTAAGGGAAAAGAATAATTTTGTCCTAAAATAGAATGACTGTATGTTACAGAACGGGAAAGAAGAAAAATATAGGCCAAAATCCAAATTGATATAAAAGAAAGTTGCAGAAAGTTGGTGGAGAAGGAATCTTGGTCAAGATGGCCAAGACCAAAAATAATTTTTCTGAGTTTTTAAAGAACGAGTTTTAATGAGTTTTGTACATTAGTGCAAAATTAGAATTTGGTTTTCTCTCTGTAAAAGGACAAACTTTTCTTGGACTTTTGGTTTGCTCTTGATAAGAGATTATGAGAGGTATTTCTTTACCTTCTGGGTAATCTGCCTGTAAAGCAAAGATTTTGTGTCTTACCAAGTTAATTTCCTATGTTTAATGTTGTCTTTATCAGATCTCTGATCACAAGGAAAAATGGAGTCTTCTCAATATTAAAAAAGCTAAGTTTTGCAACCTTCTATCTTTGCCTTTAAAATTTATTATCACTTTAAACAGATAATTATTTTTTAAACAATTTTCTTTTTTTTCTTTCTTTTTTTAATTAATTTATTTGTCAGAGAGAGAGATAGCACAAGCACAGGGAGCAGCAGGCAGAGGGAGAAGCAGGCTCCCTGTTGGGCAAGGAGCCTGATGCAGGGCTCGATCCTCAGACCCTGGAATCATGACCTGAGCTGAGGGCAGACACTTATTAACCAACTGAGTCACCCAGGAGTCCCTAAACAGATAATTATTATTTCATAATGATCTATGATCATATTTAATTAAATGTTCAAACCTTCTAACACTGTTGACAACTTCCCAAATCAAATTCTAAATAGAAGCTTTCTGAATTCAAACTAACTTCAACATTTCCCAGAGGGTCCTTAGAAAAGCTCAAAGAATTTATATCTCACCTTGGAAAAAAGAGATGTTAAATTAATTAGGTTTATTTGCCATGTTACATTGGTTGGGAAGAAATGTTACATATATATATGGATATATATATAGGTATTACAGAAATTTGTTTGAAGATCACAGACACTGTCAATACCCTCATTATTCAATTACCTTAAATTGTTGTATGTCACAGAAACAAATTTCCTTATCAAATAAACTCTCTTCAGATCTTTAACGGTGGCCATTTTCTAAGACTTTTTGTCATTTACAGACAGTTATTGTTTTTACTTTGACACATTTGCAAAAGTACTTCATCTTCAGAAACTCTTATGGAAAGGACTGAGAAGTACCCTAGAATACAGGCTTCTGATAACTTTAAGATCATACTACTAAACTGGGTAATAATTTCTACAATTCTAATGGAAAAACTGGGTCAATTAGAATAACATGAGAGTGAATGAAGTGATAAGTGATTATAATTTTTAATAACTTTGTTTGAAACATTACCAGCTCTTTAATGTTTTGATTTTCCAAGTTAAGGAAACCTTTCTCTCTTTCCTCTTAAGCTATTCACCACATAAAGCAACTTGGTAAAGAATATCTCTGCAAACAGAATTGAAACATTTACTTTTCCTCCATACTTGATCCCTCCAGAATTTGGAAACTTACTCTTATTTTAATGGCAATATAGTTACTTGCATAAGTGCAAGGAAAATCTATTTTCCTTATAACAGGACACAATTAGAAACATTAGTTATATTACCAAGGCTTTGACTGGAATGTTATCTTTGATAATGATATTCATAAAAGCAGATATGTCCAAACATTTTTAAGAAACTAATGTTGACTTTATGGAACCAATAAAGCCCACTGAAAAAAGTGTGTGGTACCTTGTCTACACTACTTGGTTTCCAAGTCTTACTAGGTAAGTAAGAAAGGTCACTTCCTGGAATCCCCAGTAACATCAGGATATTTTGGGGACGCCAAGAAGAGAGATCTATAGGTGTTCTAGACAATGCCAGATGGTGAGTCTTTGCCTTGTCTCCCTAGCCTTATGAGGCTCCTTAAAAGTCCAATCCACGATTTCTTATGAAAAGTTAGAGCAAAGCTGATTAAAAAGAACCTTTGTGGTCAATTCTCATTCTTACTACACTTATGTAAATAATCAGAACAAGAAAGGAAACTAGACTTAGGGGCACCTGGGTGGCTCAATCATTAAGCATCTGCCTTAGGCTAAGGTCATGATCCCAGGGTCTTGGGATCGAGCCCCACACGAGGCTCCCTGCTCAGCTGGAGGCCTGCTTCTCCCTCTCCCACTCCCCCTGCTTGTGTTCCCTCTCTCGTTGTCTGTCAAATAAGTAAATAAAATCTTAAAAAAAAAAAAAACAGAAAAAAGAAAACGAGACTAGACCTATTTTGCAAACAAATGAGTCTTACTTTTTGATTACCTCTGATAGAAATGGGGGTAACAAGACAGAGAAAAAAATATGTTTCAATAGAAAACTATAGCACACCCTTGTGGGTATTAGGTTCTGGTCCTGTTCCTTGTCTTTGAGGCTCTGCTATCTACCTGTAAACTGAACTGGACCCTGAATTCTTCCAGTTTCCTGTAATATCTGGCTACAGCTCTCCAAACTATGTTTCCAATTTTCTCCCACCCTCTGACGTGAAATCACTAAAGACAAAGACTGCCCTCAAACCTCAGTAGAAGGGACCACACCCAATCGCTACCCAGACAGCAGCCCTAACTTCAGGACCTTGAACATTGGGTTCATATCTCCCAATCACAAAGGGCTCCTCCAAACTATTAAACTGTACACTAATTGGAGATCTAAAATTAAAACTGACTGGATATGTTCCTCTCCAGAAGCAAACACCACCTTGAGGTACAAAGCTCTCCCAACAAAACAGATCAAGATCTTCATTACCAATATGAAACTGTATTTCGTTCGTTGTTCCACAACTTGCTTCTCTACTCTGTTAATGCACAAGTAGACAATGTTATTTAACTCTGATAACCATCACTGAATCTTCCCCTAAGGCCACAGATATATAATAAAAATCCTTGGACTCCCCCTGGCTGAGGTGGTATTAGATAATAGAATTGTTTTAGTTTGCCTTTTGGCTGAACAAAGAGGAGTCTGTACCATAACAAATACCTCTTGCTATACCAGGATTAGCACCGTTGGTGTCACACAAATATAAGAAAGCAACAAGAAATTTACTTGTCACAATCTTTGATTTATTTCATATCATTTCATGGGGGTCATGACTAAAGAGTATACTTCAGTCTCTTGGTATTATCCTCCTGACAGTCATCATTGTATATTCTCCCTGGTGTGCTGTTCTCTCTCAAAGGTCTTAAATATTGGGGCACCTGGGTGGTTCAGTTGGTTAAGCGTCTGACTTCGGATCGGGTCATGATCCCAGGGTCCTGGGATCCAGCCCCACGTTGGGCTCCCTGCTCAACAGGGAGTCTGCTTCTTTCTCCCTCTGCCCCTGCCCCTTATTCATTCTCTCTCTTAAATAAATAAGATCTTTAAAAAATAATAAAAATAAATAAAGGTCTTAAATACATGTTCACAGCCATGAGATGGTCTCACTGCACTTGGAGAAACAGACACAGGATAGACAACAAGATGAAGAACAAAAACAATTCTCTGAAAAACGGCCCAGTACAAGGATCCTACATTTACCTCGTCCCACGGATACAACTAGATTACACCCACATCAGTATAAATAACCCAGAAAATGACCCAAAGACTGGCAGAACACTCTCCACAGCTAAACGTAGAGAAGAGGCCACAATGAAGAGAGTAGGAAGAGCAGAGATATATTCAGGAGCAAAACGGACCCATGGGACTGTCTGCAGGAAGGAGGGACATGACAGGCACATATGGAAAAGGAGCAGAAACACACCCCAGGCACCCCAGGCACAGGGAATTGGCACTGGGAAAACGAATACCCATAACATGTGGCTTCAAAAACCAGAAAGGCCTACTTCACAAGTTCTTATAATCAGTGGGACTTAGCACCTGGAGCTTTAAAAATCAGGGCTCTAAGAGAGCCAGGAGGGCAATAGGAAAATGAGTCTCCACCATTAAAGACAGAGCACAACAAATAGCCTTACTGAGACACAGCTTAGAAGCAGTCGTGTGAAAAACACCTGGGTTACACAAGAGGGAGATTTGTTTACTAACCTCAGAGTGTGTGCTGGAGGGGCAGCGATCCTTGGGAGAATTCTCCAAGAACAAAAGGGCTGGCAGGTGTCATTTCCCTGCCCCACCCTCAAGCTAGATACACAAACACCTGCAGGAAACATCATAGCACCAATAATCTCCACCTAGCTTACTAACAAACAGTGCATACCACCCCCACACACTTCTGTGCATCTGCCCCTCTAACCCAGCTGGCTGCAGGTATTTCCCTGGTGGCTGCAGACCCCCTCCCAAAGCAGACCTGCAGGGACCTTCCTGGAACCAAGCCCCCTGCCCTGCATTCTCCTGCAGACCTGCTCCTCCAATACGCTCTTGGCCAGGGCACATCCAAAGTGGTACAACAAGCTGGGCAGTGTGCAAGCAGCCCAGACAGAGGCCAGCACCACTTCAAAGTGACTCCTGCCCTGGGGAGAGGGAAAGATAACCACACACACTAATCTGACTGCAGCCCTGGCAGCAGGCTGGGGCAGACATCTGCAGACCCCACCCACCAATGGAAGCTTCTCAGGGAACAACATGGGAGTTCAGTGCTACTATGTCTCTGCCAAATGCCTAGCATGACTCAACTCAAGCCCAAGGCAGCCCCAGTCTGGCCCACTAACAATACCGGAACCAAACCCTGCCCACCAGGCAAAAAATAACCACTGTAGATGACTGGATTGAACGCAAATGCGGCTCAGCCACAACAGTAGGGAGCATGCAACAAACATGACACCCCTGAAGTGCCAGGTTGTGATGAACAGGGGACATTGCACTGCAGATTACTACAGGACCTATTCTTCATTAGGCCAAATTTTCAGGACCAGGAGACATAGCGGAATTTCCTAACACAGAGAAACAGACACAAAGAGGGAGACAAATTGAGGAGACAGAGGAATATGTCCCAAATTAAAGACTAGAACAAAATTGCAGCAAAGAGATAAATGAAACAGAGATGAGTAATGTGCCTGATAGAGAATTTAAAGTAATGGTAATAAAGATAGTGAACTGGAGAAGAGTGGATGACCTCAGTGAGACCCTCAACAAAGGGACAGAAAACATGAAAAAGAACCAATCAGAGATAAAGAACTCATAAATGAAATTAAAAATACACTGAATGGAATGAATAGTAGACTAGAGGAAGCAGAAGAACGGATCGGTGATCTAAAGGACATAGTAATGGAAAGCACTCAAGCTGAACAGGAGTAATGAAAAATGAAAACAGCCTAAGGGAACTCAGCAACACCACCAAGCATGGTAACATTCACATGATAGGGATCCCAGAAGTCGAAAAGAGAAAAAAGGAGGCAGAAGATTTGAAGAAATAATAGCTGAAAACATCCCTAATCGGGAGAAGGAAACAGAAATCTAGATCCAGTAGGCACAAGGAGCCCAATAAATTCAAACCAAAGAGGTCCACACCAAGACAAACAGTTACTAAAATGGCAAAAAGTGAAAAAGAGAGAATTTTAAAAGCAGCAAGAGAAAAGAAAACAGTTACATAAAAGAGACACCCTTAAACTTTTCAGCTAATTTTTCAACAGAAACTTTGCAGGCCAATAGAGAGTGGTATAACATATTCAAAGTACTGAAAGAAAAATACCTGAAATGAAGAATACTCTACGCAGCAAGGCTATCATTCAGAATAGGAAAGATACAGTTTAGTTTTTTTTTTTTTAAATAATATTGACTTTTATTACTATTAGTTTCTGGGCCAGAGTATTGTTTTGTTTTGTTTTTTTGTTTTTTGGGGGTCTTAAAATTTTTTTTTATTATGTTAGTCACCATACAGTACATCATTAGCATTTGATATAGTGTTCCATGATTCATTGTTTGTATATAACACCCAGTGCTCCATGTAATACGTGCCCTCCTAAATACCCTTCACCGGGCTAGCCCATCCCCCTACCCAGATATAGTTTCCAAGACAAACAAAAGTTAAAGGAATTCATCATCACTGAAGCAGCACTACAAGAAATGTTAAGGGGGGGGGCACCTGGCAGGTTCAGTTGGTGGAGCATGCAATTCTTGATCTCAGGGTTGTGAGTTTAAGCCCCACATTGGGTGTAGAAATTACTTAAAAATAAAAATCTTTAAAAAAAAATGTTAAAGGGACTCTTTGAGTAGAAAAGAAAGACCATAAGCAGGAGTAAGAAATGTAGGAAGCACAAAAGCAGTAAAATTATATCTAGAAAAATCAGTCCAGGGATTCACAAAATGAAAGAATGTAAAGTATGACACCATAAACCTAAAATGTGGGGGGAGAGGAGTAAAGAATGGGTTCAAGCTTAAGCAACCATCAACTTAATACAGACTTTTATATGCATAAGATGTTACACATAAAAGTCATGGTAACCACAAATTAAAAATCAGTAATACATATGCCAAAAATGAAGAGAACGGAATCCACGTATATCACTAAAGAAAGTCAGAAAATCATGAGAGCAAAAAAAGAAAGGAACAGAGAAGAACTACAAAAACAACCATAAAGCAAGTAAAAAGATGGCAATAAGTATATACCCATCAATAATTATTTTGAATGTAAACAAACTAAATGTACCAATCAAAAGACAAGAGGTAATGGAATGGATAAAAAAGCAAGACCCATCCACATCCTGCCAACAAAAGACTCTTTTCAGACCCAAAAGACTCTTTTCAGACCCAAAGACACGTGCAGATTCAACGTGAAGGGATGGAAAAGCATTTATCATGCAAACAGGGTAGCAATACTTGTAGAGTACAAAACAGACTTTAAAACAAGGACTGGAAAAAAAGAAAAAGAGGACATTTAATCATAAAGGAAACATTCCAACAAAAAGTTAAAACAATTGTAAATATTTATACACCCAACATGGGAGCACCCTAAATACATAAGAACAGCTAACAACAAACACAAAGAAAGTAATCAAGGGGTGATGCCTGGGTGGTTCAGTCAGTTAAGCGGCTGCCTTTGCCTCTGGTCATGATCCCAGCTTCCAGGGATCAAGTCCCACAATGCGCTCCTTGCTCAGCAGAGAGCCTGCTTCTCCCTCTGCCTGCTGCTCCCTCTGCTTGTGCTCTCTGACAATTAAATAAATATAATCATCAAAAAAAAAAAAAAAAAGAATCTAGAAAGACAAATTAAAAAAAGAAAGAAAGAAAATAATCAAAGGGCGCCTAGCTGACTCAGTACAGTAAGCAACTCTTGTGTGTTTGAGCCCCACATTGGGTGTAGAGATTACTTAAAAATAAAATTTTTAGGTGTGCCTGGGTGGCTCAGTCAGTTAAGCATCCAACTCTTGGTTTCGGCTCAGGTCCTGATCTCGTAGGCCTCATCACTCAGGAGGAGTCTGCTTGGATATTCTTCTCTTCCTCTGCCCCGTCACCCACTCGTGCTTGCTCACTCTATCTCTCAAACAAATAAAATCCTTAAAAAAAAAATTAAATTAAATAATAAAATGAAATCTTTAAAGAAAAGAAAAAAGAAGTTAATCAATAGTAATACAAGAATAGTAGGGGACTTTAACACCCCACTTATATCAACGGACAGATCATCCAAATAGAAAATCAAGTAAACAGTGGCTTTAAATGACACACTGGACCAAATGGATTTAACAGATATATTCAGAACATTCCATCCCAAAACAACAGAATACACATTCTTTTCAAGTGTATATGGAACTCTCTCCAGAAGAAATAACATATTAGGCCACAAAACAAATCTCAACAAATTCAAAAGGATCCAAGTCATACCATACATCTCTTCCGATCACAACACTGTGAAACTAGAAATCAACTGCAAGAAAAAAATCTGGAAAAAGTACAAATACATGGAGGTTAAATAATATGCTACTAAACAATGAACAGGCCAAGCAAGAAATCAGAGGCAATCAAAAAATACACAGAAACAAATGAAAATGAAAACACAATGGTCAGGGCATCTGGGTGGCTCAGTGGGTTAAGCATCTGTCTTTGGCTCAGGTCATGATCCCAGGGTCCTGGGATGGAGCCCCACATCGAGCTCCCTGCTCAACAGGGAGCCTGCTTCTCCCTCTCTACCCCCCTAGTACTCTCTCTTGCTATCTCTGTCTCTCTCTCTCTCTCTCTCAAATAAATAAATAAAATAGGGGCGCCTGGGTAGCGCAGTCGTTAAGCGTCTGCCTTAGGCTCAGGGCGTGATCCCGGCATTCCGAGATCGAGATCGAGTCCCACATCAGGCTCCTCCGCTGGGAGCCTGCTTCTTCCTCTCCCACTCCCCTGCTGTGTTCCCTGTCTCGCTGGCTGTCTCTCTGTCACATAAATAAATAAAATCTTTAATAAATTAATTAATTAATTAATTAAATTAAATAAGAAAACACAATGGCCCAAAATCTTCAGGATGCAGTAAATGCAGTTCTAAGAGGGAAGCTTATAACAATACAGGCTACCTCAAAAAGCAAGAAAAAAATCTCAAATAAACAACTTGACCTTACACCTAACAGAGCTAGTAAAAGAAGAACAAATGAAACCCCAAACCAGTAATAAGAAGGAAATAATAAGGACTAGAGTAGAAATAAATAGAAACAAACAAAAAAACAATACCAGGAGTTGGTTCTTTGAAAAGATCAACAAAATTCATAAACCTTTAGCTAGACTCATCAAAAGAGAGAAAACTCAAATAAAATGAGAAATGAAAGAGGAGACATAACAAGTACAAAAATATAAAGGGTTTATAAGAAAATATCTTGAAAAATTACATGCTAAGAAATTGGACGACCTGGGTAGGAATGGATAAATTAGTAGAAACATATAGCCTCCCAAAATTGAATCAAGAATAAATAGAAAAAAAAGGTTTTCTTTACTTTTTTTTTAGAAATAGAAAATTTGAACAGACCAATTACCAACAAGGAAATAAAATCAGTAATCAAAAAACTCTCTACATACAAAAGTCCAGGACCAGAAGGCTTCAGAGGTGAATTCTACCAAACATTTGAAAAAGAGTTAATACCTATTCTTCTCAAACTATTCCAAAAAAACAGAAGAGGAAGGAAAGCTTCCACATGCATTCTATGAGGCCAGCATTACCCCTATACCAAAACCACATAAAGACACTACAAAAAAGGAGAACTACAAAACAATACCTCTGATGAGCACAGATGCAAAAATCCTCAACAAAACAGTAGCAAACTGAATCCAACAATACATTTTAAATAATTATTCACCACAATCAAATGGGATTTATTCCTGAGATGCAAGGGTGGTTCACTATTCACAAATCAATGTTTTACATCAGATCAACAAGATAAAGAATAAAACCCATAGGATCATTTCAGCAGACACATAAAAGCATTTGACAAGGTACAGCATACATTCGTGATAACAAAATAGGTTTACAGGGAACATACTTCAATATAGTATAGGCCGTGTATGAAAATCCCACAGCAAACATCATACTCAATGGTGAAAAACGGAGAGATTTTCCCCTAAGATCAGGAACAAGACAAGGACATCCACTCTCACCAGTTTTTTTCAACATAGTAATGGAAGTCCTAGCCACAACAATCAGATAAGAAAAAGAAATAAAAGGTATCCAAACTGGTAAGGAAGAAGTAATTATTTGCAGATGACAGGATACTTTATATTAAAAATCCTAAAGATTCCACCAAAAAAGTACTAGAACTGATAAGTGAACTCAAAAAGATCGCAGGATACAAAATCAATATACAGAAATCTGTTGCATTTCTGTACACTAATAACGTAGCAGAAAGATATTAAGAAAACCATCCCATTTACAATTGCACCAAAAATAACAAAATACCTAGGAATAAACAATCACAGAGGTGAAAAGTCCTGTACTATGAAAACCATAAAACCCTAATGAAAGAAATTAAAGACAACACATACAAATGGAAAGATATTACATACTCATGGATTAAAAGAACAAACATCATTCAAATGATAGTACCCAAAACAATCTAAAGATTTAATGCAATTCCTATCAAAATATCAACATCATTTTTCCCAGAACTAGAACAAATAATCCTAAAATTTGTATGGAACCACAAAAGACTCCAAAGAGCAAAAACAATCTTGAGAAAGATACTAGAGGTAACACAATCCTAAATTTCAAGTTATACAGTAAAATTGTAGTAATCAAAACAGTAATGGTACTGGCACAAAAACAGACGCATAGATCAATGGAACAGAATAGACAGGCCAAAAATAATTTCACCGTTATATGGTCAATTAATCTATAGCAAAAGAAACAAGAATATGCAATGGGGAAAAGACCATGTCTTCAACAAATGATGTTGGGAAACTGGACAGCTACATGACAAAGAATGAAACTAGACCACTTTCTTATACCATACACAAAAATTAACTCAAAATAGTTTAAGGACTGAAATGTGAGACCAGAAACAATAAAAATCCTTGAAGAGAGCACAGGCAATAATTTCTCTGACATTGGCCATAGCAACATTTTTCTAGATGTCTCCTGAGGCAAGGAAAACAAAACCAAAAATAAACTATTATGACTATATACATCAAAATAAAAAGCTTCTGCACAGCAAAACAATCAACAAAACTAAAAGAACCTACTGAATGGGAGAAGATATTTGCAATAACATATCTGATAAAGACCTAGTATCCAAAGTATATAAAGAACTTAAACAAATTTATATCAAAACAACAAATAATCCAATTATAAAACGGGCAGAAGACATGAGCAGACATTTCTCCAAGAAGACATACAGATTGTAACTAGACACATGAAAAGATGCTTTGTATAACTCATTATCAGGGAAATGCAAATCAAAACAATGAGACATCACCTTCCATGTGTCAGAATGGAAAATCAAAAACACAAGAAGCAACAAGTGTTCACAAAGATATGGAGAAAAAGGAACCCTCATGCTTTGTTGGTGAGAATATAAGCTGGTACTGCCACTGTGGAAAACGGCAAGATGATTGCTCAAAAAAATTAAGAACAGAATTTTAGAAAATTAAGAATAGAATTTAAAAATTAAGAATAGAATAGAATTACCACATGATCCAGTAATTCCATTATTGGGTGTTTACCCAAAGAATTTGAAAACACTAATTCAAAAAGATCTATGCATCCCAATGTTTACTGCAGCATTATTTACAACAGTCAAATTATGGAAATATACAATATGTCCATCAATAGATGAACAGATAAAGAAGATGTGATACACAAACCCACACACACACACCAATAGATGAATGGATAAAGAAGATGTGATACACAAACACACACACACACACACACACACACACACACACACACAGAGGAATATTACTCTGCCATAAAAAAAAAATGAAGGGACACCTGGGTGGCTCAGTCCATTAAGTGTCTGCCTTCAGCTCAGGTCATGATCTTAGGGTCCTGGGATCGAGCCCCACGTTGGGCTCCCTGCTCAGTGGGCAGGCTGCTTCTTCCTTCTCCCCTGCACCTCCCCCCACTCATGCTCACTCTCTCTTCCTCTCTCTCTCAAATAAATAAAGTCTTTAAAAAAAAAAAGAATGAAATCCTGCCATTTGTAACAACATGGATGGATATAAAGGGCATAATGCTTAGTGCAATAAGTTAATGAAAGAAAGATAAATACCTTATGATTTCACTCATCTGTGGAATTTAAGAAATAGACAAAGAATAAAAGACACAAATCAAAAAACAGATTCTTAACTATAGAGAACTGATAGTTACCACAAGGGAGGTATGTGGGGAGATGGGTGAAACAGGTGAATGGATTAATAGTACACTTATAGTAATGAGCACTGAGTAATGTATAGAAATGGTGAATCATTATATTCTACACATGAAACTAAACATTGTATGTTAACTATAATGGAATTAAAATAAAATTTAAAAAAATCTTCCACAGACCTGACATCATAACTTACAACTTTCATGACAAGAATAACTTAACCATGATCATGACTAAAAATGACTCTCATACCAAATCATTGTTCAATCTCGCATGTATGAGAAGATGACCAAAAAGGAGGAACTGTTTAGTGAAATAATGAGGCCATTAGATTGAGGTGGCTTTAATACCTTAATAGCAAACCAAAATCTAAGTTTGAAATGCCTCAAGTCTAAAAAATCAAAACCTAAGAACAAATCACAAACAGCCAACCGGGTTTTCCCAAAGAAGGCAACTGCTTAAGCTATAGTCAAGAAAATAATTTCCCTGCTTTGCTTCCACCTCTTCTCTATAAAAATCTTTCCCCCATTTCCTGTCAATAGAGTACTCCTAACTACTTCACACTGGGCACTGACAAACTGGGATCAATTTTTGTTCAATTAAACTCTTAAAATTTTTGACACGCCTCAGTTTATTTTCTAACAGTGGTTACTCTTTTTGTGTGTGTGTACGTTCCTGTGTGCACACCCAGGCACACACACGCAGATTCACATATTTGTGTGTCCTTTCTGTGAAAAAGAAAGCAAGATACCTTCATTGCTCCATTGCTTTATTACTTGTAAAATGGTCAGAATAGAAATGTATTCTGTACAGGCATGAGCCATGAGGGGACAAAAAGTTCAGGTTTTAAATTTCCTCTTAGTTTTATTATAGTATCAACAGTAACTTGCAAAGTGAGCAGAAACACTGCATCTACTGCATCTAACGAAACTACCTGAAAGTGCTCTCAAGAGCAAACTACTGGCCTGCATTTGTTTGTTCAAATTTTTCAAATAAAGCACATGAAACAAAATACAGAAAACAGGGTTGAATATGTAATTTGTTCTTGTTCCCAACTTTAATTTTTGTGAAATATTTTATCTCTGTTTAAAAGACTCAGCCTAAGAATATCCCAGAATGAAGACATAGGCTTCAGGATTAAAAAGATCTGCTTACCAAATGCAAAATCCTAAACAAGTTAAAAAATTTCTCTGAGCCTCCACTTCTTCCGTTTTCAAATGGAACTAGTAATACTAATCTCAAATGACAGTGGCAAGATTTAAATGAGATAATGTATAAAAGCACGCAATAGTATCCAGCACATGGCAGGCACTCAAGAAACATTTTTCTTTTTTGCTTCCTTTCCTCATTTACAGTTATTCTATGAGCAGTTTCCTCTTTCTTAAGGGCAGATACTTCTTCAGAAATCTTTACTTACAGTAAGCCTGGGTGGCTCAGTCAGTTAAGCAACTGCCCTCAGCTCAGGTCGTGGTCCTGGGGTCCTGGGATCGAGCCCGATGTCAGGCTCCCTGCATGGCAGGGAGTCTGCTTCTCCCCTCCCCCTGCTCATTCTCTCTCTTGCTCTGCTCTCTCTCTCTCTCAAATGAATAAATAAAATCTTTTTTGAAAAAAAGAGAGAAATCTTTACTTACAACTCTTAATGGCAACTGAAGAAAAGTCATTTGGGTTTGTTAGAGAATGGGTTCAACAATAAAATCAAAATCCTAAAATAGAAATGATAGCCAATTTGGTTTTTTTAATGTCAAAGAAACTTAGTAAAATGTTGACAAGTGGAATGCCCTTTTCCTGTAAGTTTCTAACTTTTATTGATATGCCTTTATTTTAAGGTCAAGATTTTACAGACGAGATTAGTTTAGGGAGATTTCAACTCAGCTAGCCAAGCAGGCAATCCAAAAAAACTGAGGTAAAAATCTTTGGCAAAAGTGGAAAACCAGTCTCCAAAAAAGACTGCAAATCCCGTCCTTATACCGAAAATAGACAATTTTACTCAAACCTAGATGGCAATTTAAAAATATTTCAGTATGGTAGCTCAAAGAGGTACACATAAGTAAAACTTACAAAAACTATGCTATAATAAAAACAAGAAAAGTTATTATCACAGGAATGAATCCTGTTTTGTTTTAATGGGCAAGGGGGGGGCTCCAACATGTGCTTGCACCTTCATTTTTAATTTTCTTCACTAATTATCTTAAAGTGATTAGGGATGGGGTTTTTTTGGGGGGGGTTGTTTTACTTTTTAAAATAACAAAGTGTAAGGGGACTATTTAAATCTTTTCCCTAGCATCCCTTCCTCTAATGATCCTTTTTTTTTTTTTTTTTTGGAGAGAGAGAGAGCGCACAGGCACTCACGTGTACAGGCACATGCCCAAGCTGGGGGGAGGTGGTGGTGCTGGGCAGAGGGAGAGGAGGGAGAGAGAATCTTAAGCAGGCTCCATGCCCAGCACAGAGCCCAACACTGGGCTTGATCTTCTGACCCCTAGATCATGACCTGAGTGGAAATCAAGAGTCAGACACTTAAACAACTTAGATACCCAGGTGTCTCTCCCCTAATGTTCTTTTATGGATTTGAATTAATATTAAATGAATAAATATTTGGAAGAAATCTAAATAATTTCATTCTTAAAGTAAAAATTAAATTTCTTGACCTTGTAAAACAAATTTGAACTAAACTTTTTAAAAGCCATCTTTTTCCCATCCATTTTGCAATGACATACAAATTTCTCATGCAAATTTTTATTTGGGAAAAAACAAAACCATCCATCTTCCTTCAACTAAACATTACCACCTTCTTTCAAATAAAAATTATAAGGAATTAATTTGGTATATTTTTAAGCACCTGAAAAATTATTCCATCTACTACATGTGATCTTAAAATCAACCTATCTGATAGAGACCAGTGGAAGAGAATTGAGAGTTCAGAAATAAACCCTTATATTTATGGTCATTGAGTTTTGACAGGTGAGACAGCAATCCAATAGAGATTTTCAACAAACAGGGCCCAGATAATCATGCATCCACGTGCATAAAGTTTAACTTAGACTGTGTTTCCCCACTTTTCATGATTACATCCCTAAGGTGTGCCTCTAGATATTTTAAACTTAATTGTGCCTTCCCCCATAAATTTTAACACAAATTTCATGAGCCTGCTTATGTACTATACATACATCTCTGCTTTATACACAAAAACTGATTTTTTTCATTCTTCAAGAACCAATTCTTGGGCACCTGAGTGGCTCAGTCAGGTAAGCATCCAACTCTTGGTTTCAGCTCGGGTCATGATCGCAGGGTCATGAGATGGAGCACCACGTTGGGCTCTGTGCTCATCAGGGAGTCTACTTGTGGATCCTCTCTCCCTTTGCCTCTGCCCCTCCCTGGCTAGTGCTCTCTGTCTCTAAAATAAATAAATAAAATTAAAAAAAAAAAAAAAAAAAAAACAAATTCTTCCCCCCAATTCTTGCCTCCACAGAGAATGTAAAACCTAAAACTATAAAACTTCTTGGAAAAAAAAAAAAACAGAAGAGAACTTTGAGAACTTTTGGTTACACAAAGAGTTCTTAAATACAATACCAAAAGTATAACCCATAATGAAACAAATTCATATACTGGTCTTCATCAAAATCAATACTTCAGCAGCTCAAAAAATACCGTTAAGAAAATTAAATGACAAGCCACAGACTAGGAGAAAATATTTACAAGTCATATTTCTGAAAAAAGACTTGCATCCAGAGTCCATTTTTTTTTTAGAAAGCTCTTACAACTCAATAATAAATGACCCAATTAAAAATGGGTACAAGATTTAAAGAGACACTTCACAAAAGAAAATATGGGAATGGCTAATAAGCACATAAACATTGTCAACACATTGGTCACTTGAGACATGCAAACTAAAACCAAAATAAGATACTACTACACACTTTTTCAAATGGCAAAAATTAAAAAGACCACCATACCAAGTGTTGGCAAAAATGTTAAAGAACTGAAACTCTCATACTCTATTGGTAGGAAGTATATAGTACAACCATTTTTAAAAACAATTCAACATTTGCAACAACATGAATGAAATATGCTACGTGAAATAAGCTTGACGGAGAACGACAAATGCTTTGTAGTATTACTTATATGTGGAATCTAAAAAAACAAAAACAAAATCAAACTCATAGAAACAGAAAATAGAAAAGAGTGGCTGCCAGAGGCTGGGGTGGGGGGTGAAGAAAATATGTAGAGGTTGATAAAAGGGTACAAACTTTCAATTATAAAATTAATAAGGCCAGAAGTTCTAATGTATAACAAGGTGACTATAGATGATATAACACTGTATTGTATAATTAAAATTGTCTAAGAGAATAGAACTTCAATGTTACACAAACGCACACATAAAAAAGGGCAGGGGGTAAATATGTGAGATGATGGATGTGTTAAATAACTCAGTGGAGTAAAATCTTTTCACAATGTATACATATGTCAAATCATTACATTGTCCACCTTGCGTATCTTACAATTTTGTCAATTATACTTCAGTAAAGCTGGAAAAAGAAAGAATACTTCAGCAGTTTCTTTTTTTTTTAAAGATTTTATTTATTTATCAGAGAACGAGAGAAAGAACAAGCGGGGAGGAGCAGGCAGAGGGAGAGGGAGAAGCAGGCTCCCCACTGAGCAAGGAGCCTGGTACAGGACTCGATCCCAGGACCCTGGGATCACAACCTGAGCCAAAGGCAGTCGTTTGACTGAGCCACTCAAGTGTCCCTAATTTGGCAGTCTTCTTAAAAAGTTCAATATATACCTACCAGATGATCCAGCCATTTCACTCTTAGGTATTTACCTAAAATGAGAGCATATATCCATACAAAGACATACACAAAGTCATGGTGTTAGAGTAGGCAGTTAGTTAAGTTCTAACAGGCTACCTGGAGGCCAGCAAAGAGGAAGTCATGACAAGCTATTGGAAAAGTCAGTGGCCTCTCCTGACAGCACTCCATAGGAAGCCGAAGCAAACCAAAGGGGCTCAAGATGGCATGTGCCATGACAGAAAACCTCTGACCCAGTAAGGAAGAAATGGCACAGAACCCTGCTTCCAAGAAATCCCTGCCCCAAGTAAGGACTATTCCACCTCCTAGTTAATAACCGTCAGCAAAAGATAGAAACCAAAGCCCAAGACACACAATGTTCTGGTGCGATCTCTCTCTTTTTCTCTGTCTCCCTCCCTCTCCCCTCCTCTCTTGCTCTCTCACCAACTTTCACATCTCCAGAGTGTACTTTCACTTTAACCAACTTACCCACTTGTGTCGCTGGTTCACAGTGCGCTGTATTTGTCCTTCAATTCTTTCTCATGAAGAAATCAAGAACCTTCCATGACATCTTTGGGACAGGCTAGGTTGACAACCCAGGGTCTGGGGTTTCCCCAGTTCACCCAGCAACAACAGCAGCCTTATTTTCAATAGCCCCAAACTAGAAACAATCCAAATGTCCATCAATACAAGAGTGAGTAACAGACTGTGATATATTGTTAGCAAACTATCTATCATAGCCACTAACTCAGGAAACAAATGGGTAAGCCCTGTCATGCTGCTGGCAGACTGCTTGGTCCAAGGACTCCCAAGGAGGTTGGACAAGTCAAAAGCACAGCTCCTGACAGGGTTTGCCAACACCATTGCTGAGTAAACTCAGATAAACTCATAGCAAGAAAAGCCAATAACTCAATAGATGAGGTTTTGGAAAAGAGAAAGGAAGAAATTTATTTTGGGTGCTGGGAGCCAGGGGAAGTGGCAGAGTCAAGCCTTAACAACCAACCTCTCCACCTGTAAGATGAACACCTAGAGTTTTATGAGGAGAGGTTGAGGGGTTATATGCAAGAGATCAGGCAGAGTACACGTGATCATTTGTGGGGGTCGGTATGTGTTCAGCCTAGAATCATGGGTAGGGAAGGGGATGCATGTGGTGTGGTCTTCTAAGCATCCTGTTGCTATCAGAGCTTTTCTGGCCTGGCAGTTAGAATGTTCCAGTCATTGTCAATGCCTCAAGAAAGTACAAAAAAAAACAACTCTTGGGGTCTATTGTTCAGAAAGAGGGATCGCTGAAAATATCATACAATGGAATATTACTCAGTAATAAAAAGGAATGAACTATTGATAGAAGCAACATGAATAAATCTCAAAATAATTTATTATGCTAAGTGAAAGTAGCCAGACTAAAAAAAAGTATATATGGTATGCTTCTATTTATATAAAACCCTAGAAAATTTAAACTATACTAACAAAAAGCAGTGGTTTTCTGGGGAGGAAGGTATGGGGAAAGGCAGGAAAAAGGAATTGAAAAGGGACACTTGGGAAAATTCTAGGAATGATAAACAAGTTTACTATATTAATCATGTTTACAGTTTCATAGGTATATACACATACCACCTCTTTTAATTGTATATTTTAAATATGTATAATTTATTACACATCCATTATACTGCAATAAATATGTTTTAAAAAAATAAGTGAAGGTCCCAGGTAAGAGTTTTAATATAATTGAGAAAGATTCCAATATTATGGAGACCCATTCAGACCCTTGGTATAAAAATTATATTAAAGTGAAAATATCTGAGCTAAAGAAGATACAAAAAGAAACCTTATTTGAATTTTCCTTATCTGAATAAACTAGAGCCTCTAAAAAATACAGCTTGCCATTAACCATGCCCCCACCCTAGTACCCCCAAAAATATGAACTCAAAGGGATACGTGCACCTCAATGTCTACAGCAGCATTATCTACAATAGCCAAATTTATGGAAACACCCAAGCATCCATCAACTGATGAATCGATAATGGAGAAAGATGCACATACACACACACACACACATACACACACACACACACACACACACACACACACTAGAATATTGTTCAGCCATAAACAAGAATGAAATCATGCCATTTGCAACAATGTGGATGGAGCTAAAGCGTATTATTGCTAAATAAAATAAGTCAGTCAGAGAAAGACAAATATCAAACGATTTCACTCATATGTGGAATTTAAGAAACAAAACAAATAAGCAAAGGGAAAAAGAGAGGCAAACCAAGAAATAGCCTCTTAACTCTAGCAAACAAATTGATGATTACCAGAGGGGGGAGGGGCTGGGTTAAATAGGCGATGGGGATGAAGGCATGCACTTGTTATGATGAGTACCATGTGTTGTATGGAAGTGTTGAGTCACTATATAGTATACCTGAAAATAATATCACACAGCACATTAACTAACTGGAATTTACATAAAAACTTAAAAAAAAAAAAAAAGGCCAACAGAACTTCCTGTATCTTCTCACTGAAGCCTAAACTTCCCCCCAACTTTGTTTAGTGTATACACTTTTTACCTGTGGCTACTAAGTTACAACTGAGCACTACCTTATCAACGGCAAGTAAAACTTGTCTTTTCTGCTAATCTGCCAACTGTCAAGTAATTTGCAGGCCTCTAATGGACCAACCTGGGATGTTGGAAGAGGGAAAGTTTTCCTCCCAACAGTTTTGGCAATGAGGATGGGATTACTGGAACTCTTTTGCTCACTCTGGAGACTGCAGCTGAGATCTCAAGCCCTCTAACTAAGCAGGTAAGGTTAACCTGTTTACTATTCAGACTCTCGTATCCCTGCACAGGGTCTAGTGAGCAAGGGTGGCAAAAGCCCTTCTTGGTTCTTTCTAAAGGGAATTTTCTAAAATTTAGATTTATAAGAGAAAACACCTGTAGAAACTAATTCTTTGGTATTGTGACTCCTGGTCTGAGTAATTTTGTTACAGATCCATTACCTCCCAGGATCGCCACTGTGTCCCATCTGTTTTGTTTTGTATCCTGGGAGCATGGCTTGGATCCAGTGAGAAAGTTCACCTTCTTTTCCACCTTCTGCAGGGTGCAGATTGTTGGGTATGTGTCTACAAGCAGCCCGCCACCAGCCCCAAGACACTTTCCTACCAACTGTGCTAGCTCTGAGGGAGTTTTTCTAAATAAAGGGTCTCAGCCCATAAGAACCTATATCCTCTCACTCCTTGTTGAGAAGTCCCATCTCAGTATCAACTGCCTAGTGTCACAGATTAGAAGATCAGTGATCAGATGTGTCCCACAAAAGTTTTCACAACTACCATTCTTCGTGTCTTTGGCACCAGGGTATTTGTTTTCTCTCTTTGTCTATATTTGAGAATGACTAGATCATGGTCACTATACCTTTTTTTAGGATGCCTCTTGGATTTGCCATTAAACTGTAAAAGTAAAAAGGCTTATGATTTCAGTCACATTTTAAATGAGTAAATCCTCTGAAGCTGGGTTACAGTCTGAGGTTTCTTCATTTGGAATTAACTCTTGGGCTCAAAGTTCTTCCTGGCTTTGGTTTCAAGGCCTCTCTCTTCTCTTCGCTCAGGCTGCAAGTTCTTGGATTTTTGTTTTAAGGCCTCTCTGTTCTCCCTTCTTGATTCTGCTCCTGTCATAGGAACTTGGTTGACTGAAACCCTCCTTCTCAAACTCCTGCTGACTACATTCTCTGTCACCACAGCACTAACTCTGTCTGCTTCCTATCTTGTCGGCATGACTTTACTAAGAATAATTTAGAACTTAAATAGCTTCTTTGAGAAAACTTAAGCTAGATCCTCCAAGATTTCTCCCTCCCTGCTCCTGCCCCTCAAACCTGTAGAATCACTGAAACTTTAGGCCCGGGCCCCTTCCTCTAGGGACTCAGGAGCAACAGCCTAGGTAAAAAGGTTAACTGGAACAAAACTTAGTCCACAGCCTCCATAAGATTATACACGAGGAAAAAAGAAAATCTTAAAAATCCTTTCCACAAATATTGATAAAAATCTTAGCCTTTATATTGAGCAAATAACAACTTATTCCATCCACTACAAACACAATTCAGATAAAAATATAAAGCAGGACAAAGATGAGAACCAACTCTTATATATAAACTAGTGAACTCCATATTACCATATTTATACCTGACTCACGGCTAAAATTTTAGAATATCTACTTGTCTGTGTGTGTATATATATACAACATATATATATACACAATATTTATATATATAAATATATGTAAAATACATATTTTTCCCACCTCCAGATAGTATCATTAAATTAATAAAAGACTATTATAATTGGCTTAGAGAAAAAGTGCTCATATAAAATATTCTAAAATTCTCAGAAATATGGGCATTAACGCAAATGTTTTTCAAGTTCATGTGACCTGGATAAAGCTTTGATAAATAGCACTAGTTTAATATTCTTGGTTTAGTAAAACAGGAATGTCCTCAGTTATTAGCATTGAGTATAATGCATACATACATACATTTTATTCTACTTGGATTTAATAGTCAAATAAGCTAGATGTTTAAGATTATAGAACTAACAGTTTGGGGGCACCTGCGTCACTCAGTTGGTTAAGCGTCTGACTCTTGATTTCTGTCCAGGTCATGATGTCAGGGTCCTGGGATTGAGCCACGTGTTGGGTTCCATGATCAGCAGGGAGTCTGCTTGAGGATTCTCTCCGCCTCTCCATCTGCCCTTCCCCTAGCTTGTGCTTTCTCTCTCTCTTAAATAAATCTTTTTTTTTTAAGATTTGATTTATTTATTTGAGAGAGAGAGAGAGATAGCAACAGAGATAGCAACAGAGACCACAAGCAAGGAGGAAAGGGAAAAGCAGACTCCCCACTGAGCAGTGAGCCCGATGCGAAGCTCGATCCCAGGACCCAGGGATCATGACCTGAGCCGAAGGCAGATGTTTAACCAACTGAGCCACCCAGGAGTCCCTAAACAGATCTTTTTTAAAACTAAATAAATTAATCTGAGTCATTTTTTTGACAAACTTTATTTCAACAATAATTATTTTTTTCTAGAGCTTTTATTTATTTGACAGAGAAAGAGAGAGCGAGCATGCACAAGCAGGGGAAGCAGCAGGCAGAGGGAGAGGGAGAAGCAGGCTCCCCCCTGAGCAGGGAGCTCGATGCGGGGCTCAATCCCAGGACTCTGGGATCACAACCTGAGCCAAAGGCAGACGCCTAACCAACTGAGCCACCCAGGAGCCCCAACAATAATTATTTTATAATACAACTGCTTAGAAGTAGTTTCCAAAATATTTTTGGTAACTTGAAATTTAAAGTTATCCTAAGTTATGTTTAATGACAGACATTTACTGAATATCCAGATCATTTCTAAATAAGATAAAACACTGAAACATTAATTACTGAATATAGTTTAAGGTTTTGGGGGAGGGGGGTTTGTTGTTTTAAGTAAACTCTACATACGCCCATTATCGGGCTCAAATTCACAACCCAAGATCAAGAGTCACATGCTCTTCCAAGTGAGCCAGCCAGAAAAAAATTAGAATTTTTTACAGAGAGGCTAAAGATACTTAGGTCTGTTAATAAACATTTTTTTTCCACATTGAGAAGTTGTACTATGACGAATATACAAGCTGTAAGATAGTATATTCATAAAATGTGCTAATCTGCTACAAAATGCTGGTATATGACAGGCAATTCAGTTGTCTACTACAACTGTAAAATAAAGGTTGCTAGAAGTTAAAAAATATAATCCATTTTAGGTAAATGGAATTACTAGAAACAGTAAAGGTTAAGGAAAATATATCTGGATAAAAAGCATTCAAGGAATTTAGGATATGTTTCTGTTAAGGGGCAAAAAAAGAATAATTTTGTCCGAAAATAGTTGTTTAGAGACTGTTTAAAAGTTGTTGTTCCTGAATGGGCAGCAGCTCTTTCTGCCAATGGGTCCTGTCCCCATCCTTTAATAAAATCACCTTTTGCTCTAAATGAATAAATAAATAACTAAATGTTATTCCAGAATGAGAAAAAGGAAAGTGGAAGAAAAAAAACTTAAATTGATATAAAATGTCATAAAGGGTCTGTAGAAAAATAAAGCAAGAGCAAGAGAAATTTATCTCACATGGTCAAGCTGGCTAAGATTGAATGGATTTATTATTAAGGTTTTAAAACGAGCTTTGATAACAATAGTGTACAGATGCAAACCACAATTTGGTTTTTTCTCTCTTAAAAGGACAAAGCTTCTTGGATTACTGGTCTGCTTTTAAGAGAAAGTGAAAAGTTTTTCTTGAGCTCTTCTGTAATTCACCCAATGAAACAAAGATTCTATACCTTACTAGAATAATTTCCAGTGCTTATCATGTCTGCAATCATTTAGGAGAATGGAGTCTTCTTTTTTAAAAAGTGATCTATGATCGGATTAAAATCAACTGTTCAAACCTTTTGATAACGTTGATATTTTGCCTTCCCAAAATCACACCCTAAAAAAAATCTCTGTCTTGAACTGATTTTGAGATTTCCAAGAGAGCATCTGGAAAATCTCAATGGATTTATTCTTTCACCTTTTAAAAAGAGATATGTTTAAAACAATTCAGCTTGGGGAGCCCAGGTGGCTCAAGTCGGTCAAGCGTCTGCCTTTGGCTCAGGTCATAATCTCAAGGTCCTGGGACCAAGACCTACATCAGACTCCCTGATCAGCAGGCAGTCTGCTTCTCTCTCTCTCCCTCTGCCCCTCCCCCTCACTTGTGTGCGCCCTCCGTCTCAAATGAGTAAAATCTTTAAAAATAAATAAAATAAAATAAAATAAATAAAATAAAATAATTCAGCTTACTTGATACATTAAACTGTGTGGTTATGTCACAGAAATAACCAAATTTCTTGTCAATTATATTATTTTTATAATGCTCTCTCATCAAATCTTTAACACAGCTATTTTAAATCTTTTGTCATTCACAAAAAGTTGTCTTATTCTGATGCTTTCTTGAAAGTTCCTCAGGGGCACCTGGGTGGCTCAGTCGGTTAAGCACCCGACTCTTGATTTTGGCTGAGGTCATGATTTGAGGGTTGTGGGACTGAGCCCCGGGTCTGGCTCCTTGCAGAACATAGAGTCAGCTTGGGATTCTATCTCCCTCTCCTTCTGCCCCTCACCCCTTTCCCGCTCGCACAAGCACTCTCTCTTTCTCCCTCTCTCTCAAATAAACGAATAAATAAATTCTTAGAAAAAAAAAAGTTCTTCAATCACCTATAAACAAAAATGCTTTATCTTCAACAACAGGACTGTTTCACAGACCTATGGAAAAACTAGGAAAAGTAATCTGAGACATAGACTTTTGATGGCATTGCTTAAATAATTTTGAGATCGTAAAACTGGACTGAGCAAGGATTTTCAGAACTCTAGTGGAAAAGCTGATGGGTTCATAAAACTGATAACCCAAGATTAAGCTTTTAAAACGAGAATTAATTAGGTGGAACTAAATCAACTGACAAAGAATGATTGTAACTGTTACAGCTTTTTTTGTTTGGAACGTTGCTGGTTATTTAATGTTCTATTCTCTGGATCTGAGCAACCCCTTTCTCTTTTCTCTTAAGCTACCAATAACTCACAATTTAGTAGACAAGTAAACAATTCTGTAAACAAGAACGATCCCCCCAAATTTTGCAAACTCTTATTGAATGCTCTTATTTTCATGGCCATATAGCTATTTTCATAAGTTCAGAAGTGTGTTATCCTTGTATCAGGACACAACTGGTTATATTACCAAGGCTTGGACTGGAATGCCATGTTTAAGAATGATGCGCATAGAATCAGATATGACCAGACAGTTTCAAGGAATTACAGTTGAATTTAGAGAGCTAATGCTTATAAAGCCCTCTTGGGAAAACCAGCCTAGGAGCATCTGGGTGGCGCAACTGGTTGAAAGGCCGACTCTTGGTTTTGGCTCAGTTCATTCGTGATCTCAGGGTTATGAGATCAAGCCCCATGTGGGGCTTCACGCTAAGCATGGAGTTTGTTTAAGACTCTCTCCCTCTCCCCCTCCTCCCTGCACGCACTTTCTTTCTCGCTCTCTCTCCCTCCCCTTCCCTCCCAAATAAATAAATCTTAAAAAACAAAAACAAACAAACAAACAAAAAAACAGCCTACTACCTTACTTAACAGGGTTCCAGCCTTATATGTGACTAAGGGAAGGTCACTGCTGGCAAGCTCAGGAACTTTAAGATATTTTGGAGACTTAAAGAAAAGAGGAATTCATCCAAATCTATAGATTACTTCAGGTGAAGTCTGATGGGGAGTTCTTGGCTTGACTTCCTAGCCTTTAGAGAGTTTTAAATATAATTTGAGATTCCTTATAAAAGTCCCAGCAAAGCAAATTTTAAAAGGCCTTTGTGATCAGTTACCATTCTTGCTACACTTATGTATATAATTAGCCCAGATTTAGCGAGATGACTTATTTTATGAACAAGGATTATCAGTTTGATATCACTGATCAAAATGGAAGTGACTATAGAGGGAAATTTTATCATTGTAGAGAGAAAATTTTTCAGTAGGAAACTATAACACACTATGTTGTATCAGATACTAGTTCTGTTCATTGTCTTTGAGCTATTTTTCATCTCCTTGTAAAATGAATCCTGCTATCTTAGACATTTTGTCAGTAATTAATGTTTACAATTTTCCTCTCACTCTCCTGACTTGACATCACTGAGAACTAAAACCTGACTGCCTGGATCCTTACTCAGACTCTAAATTGTCTTGTCCCAAATCCCTGCACACTGATGTTGGACGATTTGATATTAACTTCAAATAGCTTGTTACTACAACAGTTTGGGCCACTCAGGAATATCAAACACCTGTACCTTCCATGCTCCGCTCTGGGAAATGACCAGACACTGATGTCTTTACCATCTAAAGATACTTTGAGCCCAACATCTAGAAATCTTCTCAACTGGCTGCCCTCTGGACTCAAAAACTGGATTACAGTCTATTCCAATCATTAATCTGTTTTTCTTTTTGTTTCCTCATTCTATCTACTTTTTCTTTCTCTTCGCCCATCTCTTACCTCTCAATTTCTACCTCAAAACTTCTCTTCACAGCAATCAACCTACCTTCTTTTTTTGGTGAAATTTCTAGGGAAGTTTCAGATGGAGGAAATGTGGGGACTCACTCAGACCCTTAGAACTGATATAAAGATTATATTAAAGTGAAAATATTTGAGCTAAAGAAGATACAGAAAGAAATCTTATCTAAACTGTCCTTATCTGACTTAAAGCAGAGCCTCCTGCAAACACAACTGCCATTAATCCTGTTCTCACCACCACCCTCCCCTCAAGTTTACTGCAAATACAGCTGCCATGAAGATAGATGGTCCATAAACGTAGTCTTCTGTCCTGTTGATTATGTCTACTGTCAGTTAATCTGCAGGCCCCAACCACTGGACCTAAGTTTTACTCTCAACATCAAGCAATGAAACAGGAAAGATAATTCTTCTCAATACAGTCTAGTGGATACAAATAACCTTGACACTCGGACACTCTGAAGACTATGAATACTCTGGAGAATAATATTTGACTCTGGTGGATCATTCACAAATTCATAAAACCTAACTGATAAACCAGTAAATGCTATACTACCCTAGTCATTTGTCTATCTTGTTTACTTCTCAATTTCATATCCCTGACCTTCTCCCTTAATTGAAAATTTTAATCCACAACTTGTTAAGCCTTTCAAAAGACAAAAATAATTTATTAGCTTATCACTTCATCTGATAGCCCAGAAGAGCACAAGCCTGAGACAAAACTCATATAATGTGTGTGGGATAGGTATGTCCTAGTTCTCTTTACAAAGCAGCACGCCCATAGCCCCTCCAGGGCAGCTTTCCCAACTGTTCCACCTAAGGGATAGGCCTACTAATAACTAAAATTTATTTTTCACTCTACTTCCACTCACATCACATTCGTCACACTCACATAAGCACACGTACACACACACACACACACACACACACACACACACACAGAGGCAACACTCCTCCAAATCATTTTGCTTTTAAATGTATAGTTGCTGATGCTTAAACTGGACTTAGGTATTTTAGCATTATACCAAAAAAGAAAAACAAAAGTTGCATGTTCCCTTGTTTTTCTTTGCTCCTTATGATGTGGGGAAACAAAGGCAAAAGAAAAATGTTAATTTCCTTGCCACTTACAGCCCACTGACAAGTCCTTGAGACAGTCAGAGTGACATTCCTCTAGGAACTCAGCTGCCTCAATGTTAATACTTTGCTTAGCCCTACCCCCCAGGATCCTGTGAGTCTACTTTAACATAAAAAAATTCCTTTGGGAACTTCCTTCATCTCCACCCCTGCCCCAAGACAGATGTTAGCAATCATCCTCCAAGTATATGGCCCCCTGATACACATCCGAAGGTTCTCATCACTCAGGTTTTACTAAACAGTAATAAATGGCCCTTTCCTTTTTTTTTGGTAAGGTTTTATTTATTTATTTGTTGGGGGGGGGGAAGCACAAGCAGGGGGAGCAGCAGGCAGAGAAAGAAGCAGGCTCCCCACTGAGAAAGGAGCCCAATATGGGACTTGATCCCAGGACTCCAGGATCATGACCCTAGCAGAAGGAAGACACTTAACCAACGGAGCCACCCAGGTGTCCCTAAATGACCTTTAAGTCAGCCACTCCTCATGACCCTAGTGCTACTCTTTCTGTCCATGGGTCTTGTCCCTGTGCTTTAATAAAACCACTTTTCTGCACCAAAGGCATCTTAAGAATTCTTTTTTGTCTAACAGCTCTGAACCCTAACATTTCCTACATCATTAGTACTGTTATAATGTAATTTTCAAAAAAAAGTCAAAATCGTGACTCCAAGATACAAAAGTGAACACATGTTAAAGAATTTATTTTATTCATATTATATGAGGCAACCAGGCAGATATTCAAATGAAAAAATCAAAACAGCACACATTTATATAGAGTAAAGGAATGGAGATGAATTGCTAACTGAGACCAAACAAAACTGACGTTTTCCTACTTCCTTAGGGAGGAGGGGAGATGTCAATTAAATTACTACTTGACAGGACATAATCTACGTATCTATCAGTAATCCACCACGCAGAAAGAGTTGCTAGATAGTTCAAAGGCACTGAACTGGACTAGAATCTGATAACTTGGAAGAGTGTGCTGTACAGGATACACATAGGGTACATAGGATTTGTTCTGTGTTCCTCAGTTAGTTCTTACTACAATCCAAGAAGGGAGATGTTCTTATCTCCATATAAGAAATGACAAAATTGAGGTTTAGAGTAGACAAATAACTTGCGCAAGATCTTATTTAGGGAAGTGGAGTTAGTACTGAATACAGATTATTTTGACTCTTAATTTGTAGTTTTAATCACTCAAAATAGATATGGAAATGGTACTATATAGATAAAGAGGAGGAAACCACTAGTTTCCTGAGCTATGTTCCAAAGGAGTTGGAGAAAAGATGGGGCTTGTAGAGGGTCTCACAGCCAGAGGAAGCAGCATAAGCCATGGCATTGAGAAATAAAAAATCATGTACTACTTGGGAAACAATAAGTAAAAAGAAATGTCAGAAACTCCCATCTTCCTACTTATAAGAGGAATACATTCCATTGGTGAGTGGAGAAGAGGTTTGGAGGCCACCTAACTCCTTCTAATGAATTTGTGAATTTTAGGATGCAGTTATTATGGAAATAACAGGATCTAAGAACCAGAAATATCTTAGTTAAGAATCTCAATACTATAATTTATTAATTGGTAAAGTTGGGTGAGTTGCTTAATCTTTCTGAGCCTCAGTTTCTTCATATGAAGAATAAGAAAAATGAGTTATGATTCAGCTGCACTTAGTAATATATCTAATATATATATAATGTGTATATGCTTCCTTGATAGCATTTGGCATATGGTTTATATTTAATAATTGCATGTTATTGTATTAAAATTCTGTGTGGTAAAAAAAATAAAATAAAATTATGCGTGGTAAAGTGTTAATTCTCTTTACTCCTTTAGGAAAGTCATTTACTTTAGAGCTCTGCATTTAGATCCACTGTATACATACTATATTATAAAGGTCTCTGATAGCTAAAAAGAGAGGTTAGCTGTAAAGTTAGTGTTTTTAAAATTAAACATAAGCTTTGCATAAATGTACAAGTAAGACTTTTCTCATTATATAGTTAGATTTTAGTTATTTGTCTTTGAGAGCCATGTCTACCTTCAGTGGAATACAGTTTCAGACAAAATGGCAACAGTCCTGTTAGAGGTTAATACTCAAAGGCTTTTAAATATCGTTTTTCAATATCCTAAAGAGCTAACAAAATTTTTCAGTTTTGGAGAAGGAAACTGTCATGTATTATTGGTTCTTTGGGGAGTACCACCTTATCTACATAATCATGGCCACATGCTATTAAAATTCCAAGTGACTGCTATCAAAGTTCAAGAAGAATGGGAATTGCCCAACAGATAGAAGCTAGCCGACTTCCAGAAGAGTCATCTTTGCAGGGCAGAACTTGAAGAGTCATCAGGATTCAGCCTTGATGCTCTACAAATTTTTCTCTTTTGTCCTGGCATCCAGAACTGATCAGTTTCTCAGAGAATGATTTTTTTTTAAAGATTTCATTTATTAGAGAGAAAAAGAGAGAGAAAGCGTGAGAGCATGAGCAGGGGGAGGAGCAGAGGGAGAAGCAGACTCCCCGCTGAACAGGGAACCCCATGTGGGGCTCAATCCTAGAACCCTGGGATCATGAACTGAGCTGAAAGCAGATGCTTAACCGATGAGCCACCCAGGTGCCCAGAGAATGATTTAAGTAGACTTCTAAGAGACCGCTAGATAAGCCAGAAGGCATTTTTAGCACCTGATGGTTGAGCTCACCTATTCACTAATTAAAATATTTGTGTCCACCATTTGAGACCCCTCTTTCTTGCATCATGTTACATGGAAAGTTAAGATAATAACTGGATGGTTGCTTGCATTGCAACAGAGGGAGTTGAGGTAGTGTGTGCCTTTGGGGTTCTTTGGTATGCTGAGGATCTAGGAGACTTGGTTGAAAATTGGATAAAGTTCCAAAAGACCGGGTGAAAAGTGTTAGCTTCAGTTGGTAATGGCAGCTTGGGGAACTAAAATCTTGAGAAGACATGTGCCAAAGGAACTTGGTATTTGAGAATGTAGCTGGGTACTGCAAGACCTCGGTCCTGACTGTGTGTCTCTAAGATCCTTGAAGCAAACCCATGGTCTTTATCAAGCTCAGTAGCTTGAACAACAGGAGTACTCAAGCATTTGATAAATGAATAAACATTCTATTTTTATCTTATTTTATTAAAGATTTATTTGGGGTGCCTGGGTGGCTCAGTCTGCCTTCAGCTCAGGTTGTGATCTCAGGGTCCTGGGATCGAGCCCTGCATCAGGCTCCCTGCTCAGCGGGGAGCCTGCTTCTCCCTCTCCCTCTGCTCCTCCCTGTCACTTGTGCTCTCTCTCACTCTCTCTCTTAAAAGATTTATTTATTTGAGAGAGAGAGCAAGAGAGAGTGTGTGAACAGGGGGAGGACCAGAGGGAGAGAGAATCCTGTAGCAGACTCCCTGCCAAGCGGGGCACTATTGATCCCAGGACACTGAGATCATGACCTGAGCCAAAATCAAGAGTTGGCCACTTACGTGCCTGAGCCACCCAGGTGCTCCTAAACATTTTAATTTGTAGTGGATAGTGACATACTCATAGCTTCAGGGTCTTCGTTGGTTCAGATAACCCTCTCTTTGTCTTCCATTGTTTCTGTTCCACGTCAATATCTTGGGGTCTACTGGTGTAGTTCTAGAGGCAGACTACAGGTCTCTAGGTCCCCAAAACCAGGTTCTCCGTTTTCCTGGAATAAAGCCTTGGATTTTAGTCTGAACAATCCCATTTGACTGTGTAGTTATTCTCAAATTAAAGTTTAGTAGATTATAAATAAGACAATATATTCCTTTAACAAAAAGCACTCTCTTTCCCCATTTGTTTATTATGATTTAAAATTTCCATCTTTTATCCATTATATACACAGAAACTCCATGTAGCATTGCAGAGACTGTACCTATGTCTTTCTCTTACACTTTAACTTTGGAAATTTGACATTGATGGGAATGAAAACCACCTTCTCTGCAAACCCTGACAGTTTAAGAGAGCTTGTCTCCTTTGTCAAAATAAATGGCTGTAAATCTTTTTTTCCTTTTCTACTGACATTCTTAATTCTTATCTGACAGTAATGTCTAAGTCTGCAAAGTTCTTCAGATAAAACATACATGAAAGTCAAAAATGGATTTCTATAAAATAGTACACTCATTCCTGGCATTTCCTTGCTGTTATTTCAGTTTGTCTGAATTGCTGAGAGATTAAAATACCACCCATGTTTTACAGACCCCTCAACAGTAAAACAGGCAGCTGTATTCCAGGCACAGAGCTCAAATGAGACAGGTGAAGTAGACACCTATTGGCTTTATGGTCTCTGCTTCCTCTTTTCAGTTCTTGGTTCACCAAAGACATTGCCAAGGCTGGCACTAAGTCTAAGTGATGTGGAAATGTTGGGGTTTAGAGCCAACAGTCAAGAAAGAATTCTTGAAATGCCTTTGGTACAGAAAGGTGGTTATATTAAAGCACAGAGACAGGACCCATGGGCAGAAAGGGCTGCAATGGGATTACGAGGAGCAACTGAATATACACTTTCAAGTTGGGAGGGGGTTAGGGATAGTATAAGTCTCCAAGGAATTTTGGAAGCAAGTTTCCAGGACCTTGAGGGGGCTAGCTCTTGTTAGGAAAAGGTCATTTATTACTGTCTAGTAAAACCTTAATCATGAGACCCTTCAGATGTGCATTAGTGGGCCATATGCTTGGAGGATGATTGCTAACATCTATCTTGGCGGGTAGAGATACACGAAGTTTCCAAAGGAATTTTTGTATGTTAAAGTAGACTCAGGATCCTGGGGGACTGGGCTAAGATTGCCTTTTGCCCTTAGCAAAGTATTAACACCGAAGCAGCTGAGTTCCTAGAGGAACGTCACTCTGCCTGTTCAAAGACTTGGGCTGTAGGCAGTAAGGAAATTTTTTCTTTTGCCTTTGTTTCCCACATCAGCGTCATCATTGTTATCATGATGACTTCCAATCTTGATCTTTCCTAAACTCCATATTCCTTATATTTAAGCCCACTAGAATCTTCACCTGAATATCCCCAAATAAATGATTTTCTTAGAAAATGTGTTCCTCCTTACAGTAGCCAGCCTCCAAGATTACTCCCAATGATCCTGTCTTCTCCTGACTTTTTGAAGTCTAGGTTGGCTGCTTTGCAAGGATTATTCCTCATTAGAATCAGTTTATACATTTTCTGAGCAGAAATATTATACAGGAAGCAGAGATGTCACTTTGTCTCTTGAGGATGCTGAGTTTGATCATCTGATTATTGACTCTCAGTGCTTCTGTTGCTAGGCTTTCTTGTTCACCAAAGCTACCTAGTATCTATTTCTCCATCTCTGACTATATTTATTCTAAATCTTTTCCAGTTTCTCCAGACTCCAAATTCTCCTTTCTACTCCTCAATCTCTACAGGGAATCCAGGTGCTACTTCATCACTAAAATCCAAAAATGGCTGGGGCACCTGGGTGGCTCAGCTGGTTGGGCATCCAACTCTTGGTTTCAGCTCCAGTCATGATCTCAGGGTCATGATATGGAGCCCTACATTGGACTCCACCCTCACCCTGGAGTCTGCTAGAGATTTTCTCTCACTCTCCATCCCACTCTGTGCCCCCCAACCTCTGTGCACACGTGTGCTCACCAAATAAAATTTTAAAAAATCAGATCAAATCCAAAAATGGCTCCCTCAACCTCATCTCTACTTCTAAATTTTCCTCCAGACAAAGCAACCAAATGTGCTCAGATACTGGGTTTCTTATTTGTTTTTTTGGATATTGGTTTGAATAAACCAGCAATAAAAGACATTTCTAGGGGCAATTAGGAGGAACTCTGAATATTAAGGCATTATTGTTAATTGTGTTAGTTATATAATCATTATCGTGGTTACGTAGTTTAGAGACACACACTAAAGTAAAAGTGAAATATGACATATACTTTAAAACACCCCAGTAAAAAAAGGAAAAGAAAATATAGGAAAATGTTAACAATTGTTAAATTACTTGAGAGGTATACTATTCTCTATTTTTCTTATGTCTGAAGTGTTAAAAAAAGAAACAGGCACAAATGGAGTCACTTGGGGCTAAGCCCCACATCAAGGCTTAATACACAACCTAAATGCAGTTTCAGCCTCTCCTAGAAATTTAACTTTTAACCAGTCAATCTGGTATTACCTGGATAGCACCAGTGAGCTAAGCCACCCAACAGACCCCTTCCTACCCCAGAGGAAGGTAACTTTATCTGAAACAATATATTCTTTGCTAGAAACTTCCTTTTACCGCCCCCTTCTGCCTATAAAAACCTTCCATTTTTGCACAGCTCCTCAGAGTTCCTTTCTATTTGCTAGATGAAATGCTGCTCAATTTATGAATTGTCAAATAAAGCTAATTAGATCTTTAAATTTATTCAGTGGAACTTTAACAGATTTTTTATTACTCAAAATTTTTTGTTTCCATCTTTAAAAAAACCTGAAGCACAGATTAAGTGACTTGCTCAAGACCAAAAACTGCAAATGGCATAGCTAGGATTCTAATCCAAATCTGGGCCTAGCTCCAAATCTGGGTTCTTGGCTTTTATACTACAGTGCCTCTGGTTCAGTGGATCACAGTTTGTGAGGCAGTAGTACCTGGGGTAGGGAGAAAAAGATAGGAGGCATAGCAAAGATTAACAAGCTAATTATATGTAAAGCACTTAAAACAACGCCCAACATATAGTAAGAACTATACAAGTATTAACTGTATTTATAGACAACTTGTTCCACAGAAAACTATGGTTGCTTTGTGCGGGAAAAAAGGAAGAGAGGTTCCACGGATCAAAATAAGTTTGAGAAACCCTGAGTCAAAGAAAGTTAAACATGCTTCTTTATGCAGAATGCCTTGGTGTCTTTAATATGTTAATGCCCATCTCTGAGAAAGGAATATAGTATGAAGCATATTCCAATCATAATTGATCACTGAATGCTTTCCATTTTTCCAAAAAACAACTTGGGAAAAAAAAAAAAGGAACTTGGGGGTCTGTATTCTGTGGAAACTTTGGTATTGCCCGAATTACATGGAAAAAATCAGGTCTTCCATAATAAAAGAGTAAAATTTAAATGGTTTTTTGTTTTTTACTTTTATAATTTTATTTTATGCAAGTTCCATAGCAAGCACGTAAGGCTAACTAATAGTCCATTTTTTTTTATGATGTTCAATTAGCCAACATTATAGTGCATCATTAGGTTCTGATGTAGTGTTCAACAATTCATTAGTTGTGTATATAAAATTTCAAAGGTTAAAGAAAGAAAAGGAATTAAATAGTAGATAAATCTGTAATGTTTTACTGGACAAACACAATATTTTTTTCCAAATGTTTGTTATCAGTCTGCTTAACAAATAGTCTTTTTCAAGTTTGCTAACATAAGACTCCTGGCTCCATCTCTGTCCCTTCTCCAAGGCTGAGAGAGTCAAGTCTCTTTCCTACCTGAGGATCAGGTAGGAAATCTATTCACTCTCCATGCCCCCAAACACACATGAAGGTCTCCTATTAAAAAAATAAAATTTGGGACGCCTGGGTGGCTCAGTTGATTAAGCATCTGCCTTCGGCTCAGGTCATGATCCCAGGGTCCTGGGATCAAGTCCCACATCGCGCTCCCTGCTCAGCGGGGAGCCTGCTTCTCCCTCTGCCTGCTGCTCCCCCTGCTTGTGCTCTCTCTCTCTCTGAGACAAATAAATAAATAAAATCTTTAAAAGAAAAAAAAATATATATATATATATAATTTGATGTTCTAAGGAAATGGGGTGGTAATCTTCAACTTGTAACTGGNCAGACAAATAAATAAATAAAATCTTTAAAAGAAAAAAAAAAATATATATATATATATAATTTGATGTTCTAAGGAAATGGGGTGGTAATCTTCAACTTGTAACTGGTGAGAACTCCCCTCCTTCCTTCTTGCAATGCAGTTCTTTTAATAGCAAAATCTTTTTTTTTTAATTGTGAATCTGTGGACTTCTCTTTCAACAAGACTTAGTACACTGCTGACATAACTCATTTTCAAGTCTTATTCTTGCTTTGTTTGAAGAATAACACAATCCAGGACAATATTTGTCAAATTTCAAAGGAACCTAAAAATACATGTAAGAGTGGATTAAGAATTTTAAGGTGAAGGGGCACCTGGGTGGCACAGCGGTTAAGCGTCTGCCTTCGGCTCAGGGCGTGATCCCCGCATTATGGGATCGAGCCCCACATCAGGCTCCTCCGCTATGAGCCTGCTTCTTCCTCTCCCACTCCCCCTGCTTGTGTTCCCTCTCTCGCTGGCTGTCTCTATCTCTGTCAAATAAATAAATAAAATCTTTAAAAAAAAAAAAAAGAAAGAATTTTAAGGTGAAAAGTCATTAGTAACCTGAATTACAGACCCATGGATACAGTATTTTAGGCATCATTAATATTTTAAATGTACAAAGTCATTAAAATCCACAGTAGCCCATATTCCATTTTCTCTGCCATATTTCTGGAATATAAGCAAACATAGATTAAAAAATGACCAAGTTTTTTGAAAGTTTGCAAATGTGTAGCTACCTAAAACAAACATCACAAAGACTTCATAAATGGCCTGGATTGTAACTAAAATCAACTCAAATATCAAATATTTAAAACACATCCTAAATGGTAAACTATTCAAGCCTTCCTTTACTTTCCTTTACAGACATTAGAACTCCAATGAAAACAGAAGGTAGGCCAACAAATCACTTTTTAAAGTTCCCTTCTAGCTCTTGTCTACATGCATATGTAACATATAATCATCATAGCATAGATACACTTTTAAGCACTATAAACATTCAGACACAATTTCAGACTATTTGGCACTTGCAATTAGATTCTCTGGGTAAATATACTTGTCTATGTCATGAAAGATATTAATAACACTTTCACACAATCAAGCAGTCCCCACAACTTTCAAAGAAACAAATTGCCAATCAAAAAGTTAATAGCAATGCACCTACTAGAATGGACAAAATCCAAATGCTGGCGAAGTAACACAAACTCTCATTCATTGCTGGTAGGAACATAAAATGGTATAGCCTCTTTGGAAGACAATTTGGTGGTTTCTTACAAAACTAAACATACTCCTACCATATGACCCAGCAATTACACTCCTTGGTATATACCCAAATGAGCTGAAAATTTATATCCACACAAAAACCTGCACACATTTATAGCAGCCTTATTCATAACTATCAAAACATGGAAGCAGCCAAGAAATCCTTCAGTAGGTAAATGAATAAACTAGTATATCCAAATAATGGAATATGGAATATTATTCAGTACTAAAAAACAAATGAGTCCTTTTCCTCTTTAAAAGACAAAACAAAATAGGGGCACCTGGTTGGCTTAGTTAAGCGTCCGACTCTTGATTTTGGCTCAGGTCATAATCTCAGGGTCATAAGATCAAGCCCTGCATCAGGGCTTGAGTTTCTCTCTCTCTCTTCCCCACCCCTCTCTGTTGCCCCCCGCCAGGCGCTCTAAATAAAGAAAACCCAAAAACGGAGCTATCAAGCCACAAAAAGACATGGAGAAACCTTAAATGCATATTACTAAGTGAAAGAAGCCAATGAGAAAAGGCTACAGACTCTAAGACTTCAATTATATACTTTCTGGAAAAGGCAAAACTGTGGAGACAATAAAAAGATCAGTGCTTGCTGAGGAAAAAAGGAGAGGGAGATGAATAGATGAAACAGGATTTTTAGTGCAGTGAATCCATTCTGTCTGACACTATAATGCTAGATGCACATCATTATACATTTGTCAAAACCCATACCAGCACCTGGCTGGCTCAGCTGATAGAGCATGAGACTCTTGATCTTGAGGTTGTGAGTTCAAGCCCCACACTGGGCATAGAGCTTGCTTACATACTTACATACATACATACATACATACATAACGGAATCTGCAACACCAAGAATGAACTCTAATGTAAACTATGGTCTCTGGGTGATTATGATGTATCAATGTAAGTTTATCTACTGGAATAAATGTACCACTCAGAAGTGGGATATTGAGAACGGCAGAGGCTGTGCATATGTGGGAACAGGGAATATATGAGAACACTGTACTTTCTGCTTGATTTTGCTGTGAACTTAAAACTATTCTAAAAATTAAGTCTAGTTACATTTTTTTAAGGAACAGTAATTTGTTTCAATGATCTCAGTTACCACGAAAAAATTAAATGCATGTTTTCATATCAGGAGACATACATGGTCAAAAGAAAAATTTCTATGGTTTTATTTTTTAAAGGAAGCAGGAGACAGAGTTGTTTCCCAGGAACTTACACTATTACCTTCCTCTAGCAAAGTCAAAAGATAAAAACAAGCCAGCTTAAATACAGCTTAAATACCTATCTAGCTTTATTCTGTTTACTGCTTGTTTTCCCTGTGCAATAAAACAATTTAAACTTAGTAGACTTCAGAATGACAGCATCCCACAGGTTTTGACTATGTGAATCTGAAAAATGTCAAACTCATTAGCTAAAAGATTCTGATGGCTATTAACTTCCAAGGGAAAAATTTATACATAAACTAAAAGTAAGCATAAAGATTAATTTCCTCCTCAAATATACGGTATCAAAACAACTTATTATTATAGAGGCAAAATGCCTTCAGTGTATTATGAACGAAATGTATGTATCCTCCCAAAATTCATACGTTGAAGCCCTAAGCTCCAATGTGATGGTATTTGGAGATGAGGCTTCTGTGAGGTAATTAGGGTTAGATGAAGCCACAAGGGTGGGACCCTCATTATGGTATTAGTGCCTTTATAAGAAGAGACACCATGAGGTGCCTGGGCAGCTCAGTCAGTTATGCTTGATTTCGGCTCAGGTCACGATCTCAGGGTCATGAGATGGAGCCCCAACTTGGCCTCCACACTCAGTGGGGAGTCTACCTGAGATTCTCTCCCTCTGCCCCTCCCCCTGCTCGTTCTCCCTCTCTCTCTCTCAAATAAATAAATAAATTAAATAAATCTTTTTTTTAAAAAGAAGACACATCAAAGAGTTTGCCCTCTCTCCTGTGTGTGTGCACAAAGAAGAGGTTATTTATGCACAGATGGTAGATGCCTGCAAGCCAAAAGAAACCTACCTTACCAGCACCTTGACCTTAGACTTTCCAGCCTCCAGAAACCATGAGAAATAAATTTCTATTGTTTAAGCTTCCCAGTCTATGGAATTTTGTTATGGCAGCCCAAGGAGACTAAGACATAAAGGAAACTAAAAGCAATTCTACTGGCTTGTCCCAATTACAGCCTAACCCACTGACTCTTCAGGCCCATGACTTCTAGATTTATACTCACTAATTTTTTAAGTGAATTTCTTATACAATGGATACAAATTCACAATAGGACAAGATATAAAAGTTAATATACTAAGGGTAATCAAAAATTCAGTGTTTGTACTGTAGAAACATCAACTTCACAATTCAGGATCAACCTCCCATTTTGTAGGGGAGTATCAGTTACTTTGTTTCCTTCTGCAGCAGCCATGTGCCCATTTTATTGTTTACTGAAAATCTGAGCTGAGTAGGTAGCAGTAGGATGTGGTAAAATGTAAACTAATTAACTTTGATCCTTCTAAGCAACCTTAATAATGAATATGAAGCCTTACTGATGCAAGTATGGCAGGTCAGGTGTTTTAAACATTTTTAATCTGGAACGGTGATGCGGGTCAGTATAAAAGGACAGATGTGTACCAAGAATTAAATTTTTAGGCAGAGAAACAGTGGTAGCCAAAAGAAGCCAAGGTGAAAGGTGTTTGCATTTTTCTTCTGCATTACATGACCACTTTCCCACAGAAAGAGATTTTGTATCCGTGGCTAAGTAAATCAGGAATTTAATCTAATCTTAAAATGAGTAAGGGTAGGCAGATCATGTGGGCTACTCACCACTAAGTAAATCTACCTGAAACACTGAAGAGCTACATCACTTGGTAGCTACACTGAAGTAGTTTATGCTTCAGATTACATAAGAAGGTTCCTCCCTAGGGATCCGTGTAGCTCAGTTAATGATCTCACTCAATTTCAGCTCAGGTCATGATCTCAGGGTCATGAAATTAAGCCCCACACTGGGCTCTACAATGGGCATGGAGCCTTATTAATATTCTCTCCCTCTGCCCCTCCCCCCTGTGTGTACACAGACACATGATCTAAATAAAATTAATTAATTAATTTTCCTTCTAAATATAAACCCAATTTTATGTCACTTACCCAATCAAAACCTTTCACTGGCTCCTTGCTACCCACAGAATAAAGTCCCAATGCATTAGCAAAGCATTCTTTTTTTTTTTTTTTTTTAAGATTTTATATATTTATTCGACAGAGAGGGAGGGAACACAACCAGGGGGAGTGAGAGAAGAAGAAGCAGGCTCATAGCGGAGGAGCCTGATGTGGGGCTCGATCCCATAACGCTGGGATCACGCCCTGAGCCGAAGGCAGACGCTTAACCGCTGTGCCACCCAGGCGCCCCAAGCAAAGCATTCTTGATATCAGGTCCCCTTTATCATACTGCATCTCACATGTCTGAGAGTGACCTTGCCAGTCCTTGAGCTCAACACACATTTCCATATTTACATGTCTTAATGCTGTTCTCTACACAGAACCCCTAATTCTGCTTGTGGAAATATTACCTTCTAGACCAAATTTAAATGTTGTTATATCCTAATAACTGAAATTACTTACAACTCATTGATTAGGCTTTATATTTTGCTTTTATTTGGGGTTTTTTTTTTAATTTTTGTTTTGTTTTTGCTTTTTTGTTTTTGGTTGGGGTTTTTTTGTATATTTTGCTTTTAATTCTTATCACTCACATACAAGTTCACCTACCCCAGTAAACTATAGGCTCCTTATGAAATCTTACTCATTTTATATTCCCCCTAATACTGAGCACAATACATGCACACAGTTTAATGAATACAGGAATGAATGAAAGAACGCATACTTATTTCACCACCTGATTAAAATGAGTAACTCTGGGGGCACCTGGGTGACTCAGTAGTTAAGCTCAGGTCATGATTCCAAGGTCCTGGGATCAAGCCCCGCATCAGGCTCCCTGCTCAGTGGGGAGTCTGCTTCTTCCTCTCCCTCTGCCCCCTCCCCTGGCTTGTGTTCTCTCTCTGTCAAATAAATAAAATCTTTAAAAAAATAAAATAATAAAACAAAATTAATAACTCTGTATCATCTATTATTCAGTTTACCCAACTAGACAGAAGAAAATTAATGATTAGGCCTAACCTCATAGAGTACTAAAAGGGTTTACAAATTAATAATGAAAAAATCTGACATATATTCTATAAAAAGTGATGTTTTCTGTTTTCAAGTCCACTAATCAAGCCAGCTTTCAAATCTTAATATCCTGAATGTCCAAAAGAGCAACCTAGTATCTGCTTCAGCAAAATCTCTTGAGGTCACTTATCCTGAAAGCAATTTGCTACCTCCCATATTACCAAAGTCTAATTACAGAACATCAACATTAGGATTATATTAAATTATATTGTTATTCAACAAAAAGATCTACTCTTGAACAAATTTACATGCTATCCCTGAAATCATACAAAGCCAAGTCAATGCTGATTCTATGAATTTGATTCTTAATCATTTTCCTCCACATAGATGTCTATCCCCATCTTAACCTTCTCCTACATAGGTAATACACAATCTCTCGCTAGATGCCTATAAAGGGCCTTTTAAAGTAATTATAATTAATAGCACCTCTGGAATACTCCACATTTGTTTAATTAAATTCAAGCTCCCTAAAACTCTAAAAGGAAAAAAAAACAGGGGCACCTGGGTGGCTCAGTCATTTCAATGTCTGCCTTCAGCTCAGGTCTGATCCTGGGGTCCTGGGATCAAGCCCCGCATCAAGCTCCCTGCTCAGAGGGGCTGAGCTCTCTCTCTGTCAAAAAAATGAATTTAAAAAAAAAAAAGAGAGAGAGAGAGAAAAAACTAAACCTCATAGACTTTATAGGATAATAATTACAAAGCTATAAAAAAATAAGGTGGAAACAAAACCTTAAAAACCAGAGTAAGAATTTAATGCAATGCCTGGCTGGCTCATTCCATAGAGCATGTAACTCTTGATCTTGGAGTTGTAAGTTCGAGCCCCACACTGGGTGTAGAGATTACTTAAAAATAATTTTTTTTTTTTTAAGATTTATTTCTTTGAGAGACAGCACGTGTGTGTGCAAGCACACAAGTAGGGGGAGGGGCAGAGGGAGAGAATCTTCAAGTAGACTCTCTGCTGAGTGCAGAGCCCGAGGCAGGGCTTGATCCCACCACGCGTGAGATCATGACCTGTGCTGAAACCAAGAGTTGGATGCTCAACTAACTGAGCCACCCAGACACCCCAAAAATAAAATCTTTAAAAAAAACCAAAAAACAAAAAACAGACTAAGAATTTAAAATTCTGTCTTCAGGGCAAATCTTTAGGATGCTTCCTGCATTGGTCCAGATTCCTCCAAAAAATAATCCCATGTCAATTTTAAATGCCAAAACTCACCAAGTTTTCTAATGTCATAATACAAAACATTATAAACCAACACCTGGTCATTTTCTGTATCAAAAGAGCTATAAACCTAATTATTATCTTCTATATTTCTTCTTGTACAGTCTGTTATTATAGTAAAAAGATAACAAATATAATCTTCAATTCCAAAATGCTCTGTAGAACCCATTACAAAAAAAAAATTTTATAATTAAGGGCTCAAGGGGCGCCTGAGTGGCTCAGTCAGTTAAGTGCCTGACTCCTGATTTCAGCCTCCATGCTCAGTGCAGAGTCTGCTTGGGATTCTTCCCCCCCTCCCCCTGCTCATGCTCTCTATCTAAAATAAATACAATCTTTAGAATAAATAAATAAATAAATAAATAAGGGTTCAAAAAACTAAATTTCCAGTTTGTACCTATGTAATTAAGAAAACATAGTAAATTAATAAAGGAAATAAAAGAAACAGAAGCACTGCCAACTTTGGACTGCTTCTTAGAGACCAAGATGAAAAAAATTCATGCAAAACAAGCAGGTTAAGAAAGGTAAAGCAAATTAATCAAAAAAAAAAAAAAAAGCTAAATTCTTTCTCCATTAAGTTAAAGGCTAATGTGTTGCTCGGAGTGTTCAATAGAAGTTCAAGATACTTCCAAATTACACTCTTTAGTAGTAGAAGCTCGTTGTTACTGGTTTTCATTCTGCCAAATTACTTCTATCCAGTACTTTACTCATCATCTGTGTTCTAGTTCTGGGTAGGACTCCTGTCTCAGTCAGCAAGGGGAAAAGAAAAATCCATGATGAAGCACAATGAATGTTTCCTTCTACTGAACACTCCAAGCAACACATTAGCCTTTAACTTAATGGAGAAAGAATTTAGCTTTTTCTCAAAGAACATTTTGTGGCCAGCTCAAAGACGTAAGTGTGGGAAAGTCTCCAGAAGCAATTACAAAGTAAAAAAATACCCCTTTTCCCTTCTTCTGCAGTACTATTGACAAACCATAAACCTTTCTCTTGGGAAAGAGCACATGATTAGTGTAGTATCCAACTCGAGTGCATAAATTAACATTTATGTAAAAAAAAAAAAATTACTGTTTGAGAAACATAATTGCTCAGAGGTCATCTCATTATAACCACAGCCCCACTGCCAGCTTAAATTCAAAAGTCTGCAATAGGAGAGGAAGTCCTGAGCCTGTGGATATTTAAATAACTTAACAATAAAGAAAAGTAAGAATGAGAAAAAAGACAAAGAAAAATGCCACACTGGCTATACTAGCTAATAAAGACCATTAAAGAACTATTGGGCCCGCTATAAAATGTATGCCAAGGGAGAGTAGAGGTATAAAACGTAAGAAGAATAATTACTTCATTATTTGTAGCCTCAAAGCAGAATGTGTCTAACATATACAGGAGTTTAAAAGAAATAAAACTCAGGGCATGGTTCCTACCTCCAGTCTATTTGTAAGGACAAAACAGACACCGGAGAAACTATACAAAAACCTGTCAAATCAACCTGTGAGTAGATAAAAAATGGTTCTCATACAATGTAATATTATTCAGCCTTGGGGTTTTTTTTAAGATTTATTTATTTATTTTACAGAGAGGGAGGGAGAGAGAGAAAGAAAATGCAAATTGGGGGAGGGACAGAGGGAGGGAAAAAGAATCTCAAGCAGACTTCCCACTGAGCAGGTACCCCAACACAGGGCTCGATCCTACAACCCATGAGATCATGACCTGGGCCAAAATCACAAGTCAGATACTTATAGACACTTAACTGTATGAGCCACCTAGGCACCCTTTATTTGGACTTCAAAAGAAGGAAATTTTGGAGTGCCTGGCTGCTCAATCAGTGGAACGGGCAACTCCTGATCTCGTTGTTGTAAGTTTGAGCCCCACACTGGGTGTAGAGATTTCGCAAAAATAAAACTGGGGGGGGGGGGGAAGATCTTAAAAAAAAAAAATTTTAAAAAAAAAAAAAGGAAATGTTGGAGTACCTGGCTGACTCAATCAGTACAGCATGTGACTCTGAATTTCAGGGCTTTAAGTTCGAGCCTCACAGTGGGTGTAGAGATCACTTACAAATAAAATCTTTTTAAAAAAGAAGGAAATTTTGCAATATGCAACATCATGAATGAACCTTGAGGACAATATGCTAAGTGAAATTAGCCAGTCACAGAAAGACTAACACGACATGATTCCCCCTATATACGGCATCTAAAATAGTCAAATTCATGGAATCTAAGTATGGACTGGTGGTATCAGAGGTTGGGGAGAGGGGAAATGGGGAATCACTAATCAGCAGGCATAAAGTTTCAATTAAGGAAGAGGAATAAGCTCTTGAGATCTGCTGTACAACACTGCACCTACAGTCAGCAATACTGTACTTAAAATTTTGTTAAGTCTTCTCATCACAATAAAGTAAAATGAAAAAATGAATTAAAATAGTTCTCTACTTTGGGGTCTGGGTAGCTCTTGAGATCTAGCAGTCTGCTTGAGATTCTCTCCCTCTGCCTCTTCCCCTGCTCAGGCTTTCTCTCTCTCTTCTCTCTCTAATAATAGATAAATAAATAAAATCTTTAAAAATATATAGTTCTCTACTCAATACAAGATACCTAATGAGAAAATGATGGTGGCTAAATTTTAAGGATAAAAAGTAGTATCCTCTATTCATAATTAAGCAAAAACTGTTAACTTTTCAATTCCCCATCAACAATAGAATGGATAAGCATATTGTAACATATTCAAACACTGATATACTCAACAGGGGTAGGCAAAATTTTCCTATAAAGGGCAGACAGTAATTATTTTAGATTTTGCCAGCCAGCTAGTCTCTGATGCAACTACTTAACTACGCCCTTGTAGAGAGAAGAAACCATATACTTTATTATAAACACTGAAATTTGAATTTCATCTAAGTTTCATAGGTCACAAAAAACTCTTTAAACTATTTAAAAATGTTAAAAAAAAAAAAAAACAGTTCACTGGCTGTACACAAATAGGCAGGGGCTTGGAGCACCTGGGTGGCTCACTCAGTTAAGCCTCTGACTTTATTTCCACTCAGGTCATGATCTCAGGGTTATAGATTGAGCCCCACTTCAGTCTCCATGCTGGACGTGGAGCCTGCTTAAGATTTTCTCTCTCCCTCTCCTTTTGCCCCTCCCCCACCTTCCTTTCTCTCCCTCTCAAAACACAAATAGGCAGGGGCCAGATTTAGCCTGTGGGTCACAGCTTGCTTACCCCTGCTCAACAGCAATATGAATGATCTGCAACTACATACAATAATGCTGAATCTCATAAGCATATGTGTGTCTTGAGTGAAAAAAGACATACACAAAAGAGTATGTACTGTAAGACTACATTTATATACAGTTCACACACAGGCAAAACTAAACTGTGGTATTAGAAGTAAGTAAAGTGGAATGGGGCATCTGAGTAGTGCAGTTGCTTGAGCCTCCAACTCTTGGTTTTGGCTCAGATCATGATCTCAGGGTCGTGAGATCGAGCCCCACACTGGGCTCTGCACTCAGTGAGGAGTCTAGTTGGGACCCTCTCTCCCTCTCCCCTTACCCCTCCCCACCCCTCAGCACTCTTTCTCTCTAAAATAAACAAAATACATCTTTTAAAAAAAAAAAAAAAAAGGAAAGTGGGGGAGGACTTAGTGACTAAAAACGAGCATAAGGGGTTTCCAGGATGCTGGTAGCATTTGGTTTCTTGATCTGGCTGCTGGTTACACAGGTATGCTCAGTTTGTGAAAATCCATTGCACACGTGTGATCTGTAAATATTTCTGTACGTATGCTACATCCACAAACAAGTTTTTAAAAATAAAAGTATTCTCTCTATAGAGAACTACCTAAAAAGCAAAAAATGATACAAAGACCTACTGACTTTAGGGACAGATCATTAAAAAGAACCTAAAGGGAGGCTCCTGGGTAGCTCAGTCAGTTAAGGCATCTGCCTTTGGCTCAGGTCATGATCTCAGGGTCATGGGATCCAGCCCTGTGCTGGCCTCCCTAGTCGGTGGAAAGCCTGCTTCTCCCTCTCCCTCTGACCCCCCCCCACCCATGCTCTCTCTTGCTCGCTTGCTCTATCTCAAATAAATAAAATCTTTAAAATTTTTTCAAAAAAAAGAAAACCAAAGATACTAAAGATATAAAATTATTATCACAGATAAATGTCTGTCATTGATTTTAAGAGATCAAAAAAGATTATGAGAAGTAAAGGGAAAGAAGTATGTAAAAATGAAAACAAAAAGTATATGTAAAAACTAATTAATACATTTCCTGCCATCATTCCTTTATGCATATATTCTTGTTTACTGTCAGGATACCCCTGCCTTCCTTGAATGATACATCTAGGAAATAGGAAAATTTTCTGTTTGGTTCACTGACGTTTCCAGTGCCAGACACAAGATCTAGCAGGTAGGTGCTCAAAAAATGTTCATTTGAAAAAAAATGAACATATTTTAAACAAATGATAAATGATTTCATTACTTCTCAAGTAACATACCCTCAGGATAAACATAATGGAAATTTAAGGATTTCATAAATGGTAGCTTTGTTTAGAAATAGGTCTGTAGAAAATTGTGTAAGAATTTGGCTATACCATGATCATATGTCATGACAGAGAATACAGAATACCTTTCAGAGATAATTCCATACTGGCATACAAAAATATTAAAAGTTTATCATATATAAAGTACACATAACACAACCCATACCAAAATTTCTTCAATTTAGTATAATATGGCTTTTTTAAAAAAGGAATGAGTTGAAACAAATAATGAAGTCAAAATTTACAAAAATTACACTCTAAAAAAAAATTACATTCTAAGTTAACACAAAGCCAAAAATGAAGGTATTTTATTAGGACAAAAAAAAATGATTTTCATGTTTCTGTAATTTAAAATAAGGATCACCTCACCAGAACACATCATTGATACCTTTCTTACGGCATTTACCATGTAATACAGGATTCTTTGACTGCAGTAGTCACCTTCGTGTACAGAGCCAGATATAGCACATTATCTACTCTAGAAATATTTGACAGATAAATCAAAGGTAGAAATTTTCTTTAGGGGTTTTGGGTGGCTCAGTTGGTTAAGTGTCTGCCTTTGCCTCAGATCATGATCCCAGGGTCCTGGGATCCCTGCTTTGGGCTCCTTGCTCAGTGGGGAGTCTGCTTATCCCTCTCCCACTAAGCCCTCCCCCACTCATGCTCTCTGTCTCACTCACTCTCTTTCAAATAAATAAATAAAATCTCCTAAAAAAAAATATTTTTCTCTTTAAAATCTCTCTACCCAGGAACTCTTTCAACCCAAGTCAAGTCTGCAGATCCAGAAAGCTTTGAGAGGAAAACCAAAAATGGATCTTCAATTAAAATGGGGAGGGGGGTGTAAAGGGTTTTTTAATTTATTTAGGTAATCTCTACACCCAACGTGGGACTCAAACTCACAACCCCAAGATCAAGAGTTGCATGCTCCTCCAACTGAGCCAGCCAAACTTTTAGAACACCTCATACTAGTCATTTGATTCTCTCTCTCTTTTTTTTAAGTAGACTCCACACCCAAAGTGGGGCTTGAACTCACGACCCCGAGATCAAGAGTCACATGCTCCACTGACTGAGCCAGCCAGGCACCCCTCATACAGGTCATCTGAGCCCATTAAAATAAACTCCAGCTGGTAATCTGCAATTGCTGCTTTATCATGTGATGTCCAGTGACATAAAAAAAGTAACATCTTACCACACAGTTGCTTGCTAATCCTTCAGAAAAGTAGAAATTTATTTAGATGAGTTATCATCTAATTTCTCAAAACTGTTCAATGAGATTAGTAAAATTTAGTTATACAAAAACCAGAGACCTATAGCAAAAGGAATCTGTTTATAGAGCTTTAAATTTTCCAGGAAATGGTATTTCTAAATTCAAAATATCAAACCAAGTACTTAGAATTCTTTTTGCATTAGAAATTCTTATTGTTGAGGGGCGCCTGGGTGGCACAGCGGTTAAGCGTCTGCCTTCGGCTAAGGGCGTGATCCTGGCGTTATGGGATCGAGCCCCACGTCAGGCTCCTCTGCTGGGAGCCTGCTTCTTCCTCTCCCACTCCCCCTGCTTGTGTTCCCTCTCTCACTGGCTGTCTCTATCTCTGTCAAATAAATAAATAAAATCTTAAAAAAAAAAATAAAAAAATAAAAAAAAATAAAAAAAAAAATAAATTCTTATTGTTGAGTAGCCAACTTTGTTTTCTGAACTAGAACATTAAAGAGAAAGAATATTTTAAACATTACATTGCTTCCAGCAGTGTTAGCAAGCCAATATTCTACTGCCACCTAGTGTAGAAAAGCAGAATTACTACTGCTTATAGCTAAGACAATAACGAAGACAGACAATAAATGAATCCTGAAAGTATGTCAGAATAAATCAATGTTTTCGATCTCTTCTATTCATGTCTCCTAATCTACACATTTCAAGAGCAAATATTTTGCATTCTTTTTTATAATCAAGTTAATTTCTTATTATTTAATATTTACTGTCTGAAATGTGTAAGGGTGAAGTTCATTCTTACACTGGTCAAAAAGATATACTGCTTTACATTTTTCATTGTAAAGAGAGACCAATAATATATTAAAAAGTATCTTACACAGTAAAATCTTTCTACATTACAAAATAAATGCAGAAACCCTAACGTAACACAAGAAAGCTCAATATTGAAAAGCATTCTAAAAAAAACTAAAAATAAATAAAACTAAAAAGTATTCTGGCTTTTTCACAAGAATGAGGTACTAGATACTTTACACAAGATAAATCTCAAACAGAAGCTGAAAATACCATTCTCTAACAATAAAAAAAATATATTACTGATGGGCAGTCAACTTAAGTCACTTTATAAACTTAATACCAAATATACTTTTAAGCTTCTGCTTTTGCTATAAATACTCTCCACAAAATTTTGCAGGTTATTTGGAAACTAGGATCAAACCGTGCTTTTAAAATAATACAAACAAATAATAAAAAAACAAAAACATACACCACAGTTTGCAAAACATTAAATTATTACAATTTTAAAAAGATTAAGTAGGGTATCCCTCTGCAAGAATTTAACATCTTCTACTTACATCATACCCAAAAACATCTCAGCAATATGTTCATTGAAAGCCTATGAAAAAAGCTTTCACCAATGCTGAGTACAAGTATACCAAATTTCTAATATTGAAAAAGAGCACACAAAAATCACTCAAAATAAATAAATTTTTTAAAAGCCAAATGCAGAAAATTACGTACTCTACACTCCCACCTGGTGTTTTAAGAAAGAGAGGAGAGACTGTTGGTAATGGGGTTCAGGGAATGCTGCCCCAAAATATAGCATCTTGGCATACAGATTCTTGGAAACTGAAGTAGCTGGAGAAAAGGCAGAGCAGGAAGGTCACTCTGACCTTTTCCCCCACCCTTTTCCCTTGCAATAGGTCATAAAACCCACTTGTGAGAGATGCCCTCCCTATATCCGCAAGAAAGGAGCATCCTCATCTCCAAAGAGAGACACCAAGAAGAACCCTCCAAAAAGGCCTTGCTAAGTTTTCCCCAGTTTACTACAATTAACTCTTCATTAAACCCAAAATAAAATATTCAAGTCTCTTTCTTTGGGTCTTTTTATTTTCCAATTTTTTTTTAATTTATTTGACAGAGAGAGACAGACAGCAAGCACAAGCAGGGGGAGCAGCAGGCAGAGAGAGAAGCAGGCTCCCTGCTGAGCAAGGAGCCCGATGCAGGACTCAATCCCAGAACTCTGGGATCAGGACCTGAGCCAAAGGCAGACGCTTAACCAACTGAGCCACCCAGGTGAACCTGGCTCATCATTTCCTTATGAAGTCTCCTGTATCATGCAAAACTTTTATGAAATAAATTTATACACTTTTCTCTTGTTAACTTGTCTTTGTCGGTTTAATTTTCAGACCTGGCCAGGGACCCCATGAGGATCAAGGAAAAACTTTTTCTTCCCTTACACTAACTAAACATAGTATATTGTCCATGTCAAAAGAAAATTCCTGGTAATTAAAAACATGACCAGATGAAAAATTCAATTAAAATGCTAAATGGTAAAGTTGAGGAAAGCTATCAAAAAGATTTTAAAAAAAGAAATGGAAAACAAAGAAAAAAGAAAAACTAAGAATTCAATCTAGAAGGTCTAACATTTGAAATCAGAGTGCTAAAAAGAGACTAGAGGGAAAAAAAATCATCAAGGTAGGAATACAACTTTTCCCAGAACTAAAGGTCATCATGAGTCTCCAGATTCAAGGGTCCACAGTGGCCCAAATAATGAAACAAAAGAAAACCACACAAGGAAATAAAGGATAGAAAGAAAATCCTAAAAGTACACAGAGAAAAAGGTCACATTCAATGAAACAATGCCTTCAAAACTGTGAGTCAGTATCACAACCTAGAAATACATTCTCAACCAAACTAGCAATTAAGTGTGAACTAGAATGAAGACACTTTTTTAAGACTTAAAAAGAAAAAAGTGACCTCTCATATATCCGTTCTTAAGGAGCTACTTGAAAACATGCTTCGGGCTCTGAGAAGAGACACTGAAAGTAGGCTGAGACCAGCAAGATGGAACTACTCTAAGTGTACATCTTGGACTGTTCAGGTGATGCTCTGGCAGCCCATCTGGCTCTAAAGACCATGTCAAGAAACTTAAAATGAGGTCCCAAAGCAGTCATATCCTCATCCAGGAAAAACATTATCATGACTGTAGTCAACCATATTCATGAGAAACCTTACCTTGGGACCAGAGGTAGACAACTAAAGGAAGGAAAATTACTTTTGTGCTGTCTCTGTCCTTTCTTTTCAGTTCATTGTACCTAATAAGCAGGCTTTTCTCTGCTTTTCTTTCTTTGTTCATGTTGTAGAGTAGGCTAGGAACCACTCTAAATTGCCTATAATCTGCATAAATTGGCATACTCTGGCTGCCTTTTCAAAAGGTAACCACAGACTTAATGCCTATATTCTTCTGGAACTACAAATTCCACAAGGGCAGGGACTACAGCTGCATCCCAAGCACAAGGCATGGCATGTATTAAGATACTTAATAATATTTGTGGTACAAATAAATGCACAAAAATATTAATGCTGGTTATGTCAGGACATGGTATTATGTGTTTTTATGCATCTCACATTTCTAAGCTTTCTTTAATGAGGCTAAATAATGCTTATTATAAAAATTAGTAATAGAAAGCACATAAGTAGCTCAATATTGGTAAAAAAAAAAAAAAAATTAAATCCAGCATTCTTCAGATGATATACCTGAATTACAAGACATACAAAACCCATATTAACACAGGTCTTTTCTCTCCAATCTAATTCTCAAACAAATTACAAATTTTCATGGCTTCAAGAAGAGAAACAGAACCAGGTGTTTAAAGTAGAAATATTTTGGGGGCACCTGAGTGGCTCAGTTGGTTAAGCATTGACTCTTGATTTTGGCTCAGGTCATGATCTCAGGGTCATGAGATCAAGCCCTGTGTGGAGCTCCATGCTCAGTGCAGAGTCCGCTTGGGACTCTCTCTCCCTCTCCCTCTGCCCTTAGCACACTTGCTCATGCACACTTGCTCTCTCTTTCCCTCTAAAATAAATAAATAAAATCTTTAAAATCAAAATATTTTATAGCCTTTTACTATTATAAATCTTTTAAGTTTATTTATTGTAATCTCTACACCCAACATGAGGCTCAAATTCATGACCCCAAGACCAGGAGTCATGCTATTCCAACTGAGCCAGTCAGGTACCCCTTAGAGATTTTACTTTTTTTTTTTTTTTAAAGATTTTATTTATTTATTTGACAGAGAGAGACAGCCAGCAAGAGAGGGAACACAAGCAGGGGGAGTGGGAGAGGAAGGAGCAGGCTCCCAGCAGAGCAGGGAGCCCGATGCGGGGCTCGATCCCAGAACCATGGGATCACACCCTGAGCCGAAGGCAGATGCTTAAAGTCTGAGCCACCCAAGCGCCCTGAGATTTTACTTTTTTATACCAGACCTCTACACCCAACATGGGGCTCAAACCTGGGATCAAAAGTCACATTCTCTACCAACTGAGACACCAGGTGCCCCTTAAATCTTTTTTTAAGACTTATTTCTTTTTCTTTTTCTTTCTTTCTTTCTTTCTTTCTTTCTTTCTTTCTTTCTTTCTTTCTTTATTTTAGAGAGAGAGAGTATGGGGGCAGGGGCAGAGGGAGAGGAAGACAGAGAATCTCCCCACTGAGTGTGAAGCCCAACAAAGGGCACAATCCCACTACCCTTAACCACCCAGGCACCCCTCTCATGCTTATCTTTTTAATGGTAATCTCCATATTTAAGCACTATCCACTCATTCACTTTTTCTACAGATTTTTACTACTACATGCTAGAAACAGTATTAGAAGTTAGGAATAAAAAAGAAAAAAATAATAAAGTCCTGCCCTCTTAATGCTTACATTCAAATAGGAGAGTCAACAAATAAACAAGCTAATAAGTACACACTGTAATTTCAGGTAGTGCTAAGTATGAAGAAAAGTAAAGCAGGGTAAAAAGAGGGTGTGGGGGAGGTGAGACTCTTTGAATAGGTCAGGAAAGACCTCCCAGGAAATCACTTCTAAGTAGAGAATGAATGAAGCAAATGATCTGAGAAAATTATTGCAGGCATATAGAAGAGCAACTGTAAAGGCCCTGAAGAGTTAGAAAGCACTTAACATGTTTAAATAAAGACAAGAAGATTAGTGTGGCTGGAAATAAGAAAATGTGAATAGAGAGCTAGGTAGGGCAGAGGTCACATAAGGTAAAAGAACTGGATTTTATTTTAAGTTTGATGTGAAGCTATGAATATGGAATGGCTGAAAGCCAGGAAGTAAGGAGATAGGATGTGTGCTTTAAAAGGATCACTGGTTTATTTGTCAATTACATTTTAATAAACCTGGGGGTGGGAGTGGGGAAGGATCACTGGTAGCTATGCTGAGAATAGACTACAGGGGCTAAGAGTGGAACAGGAAGATGAATCCATAAGCTGTTGCTTGCATTTCTAGACTTCTAAAACAGGATCTAAACAGGGGTGCCTGGTTGGTTCAGTCAGTAGAACATGTGACTCTTGATCTCAGGATCCTGAGTTCGAGCCCCAGATTGGGCGTGGAGCCAATAATAGTAAAAATTAAAAAAAAAAAAAAAAGGACCTAAACATATTTCTAAATTCAAGTCATAAAGGAAAAGAGAAATGGGTAAATTAACTTTTGGCTATAAATTTTGACTTTTGTAGTACATAAGTATATCAACAATAGACAAAATCCAATAGAATTTTCATTAAAAATTTTTGTTTTGGGGGCGCCTGGGTGGCACAGTGGTTAAGCGTCTGCCTTCGGCTCAGGGCGTGATCCTGGCGTTGTGGGATCGAGCCCCACATCAGTCTCCTCCGCTGTAAGCCTGCTTCTTCCTCTCCCACTCCCCCTGCTTGTGTTCCCTCTCTCGCTGGCTGTCTCTATCTCTGTCAAATAAATAAAATCTTTAAAAAAAAATTTTTTTTTTGTTTTGAATGGAGCTAGACCATATAATGCTAAGCAAAATAAGTCAGTCAAAAAAAGACACCATAGTATTTCACTCACATGAAATTAAGAAACAAAACAAAAGAGTGAAGGAGAAAAAAGAGAGAGAGACAAACCAAGAAACATACTCTTAACGATAGAGAGCAAACTGATGGATGGGGGGCATAAAATAGGAATGGGGATTACGGAGTGCACTTGTGATGAGCACTGGGTGATGTATGGAATTGCTGAATCACTGTACTGCACACCTGAAGCTAATATGTAACACTGCATGTTAACTGTACTGGAATTAAAATAGGTGGTGCCGGGGTGGTTCAGTCAGTTAAGTGTCTGCATTCAGCTCAGGTCAATGATCCCAGGGTCCTAGGATCGAGCCCCACGTCGGCTCCCCCCTTAGCAAGGGAGTCTGCTTCTCCCTCTCTCTCCCTGCCCCGCCCCCCCGCTGGTGTGCACACGCACTCTCTTTCTTCTTCTCTCTCTCAAATAAATAAAAACTTAATTTTTAAAAATTTTAACATGAAATTTCAGTAAAGGAACATAAAATTATCACCAAAAGAGGGCAGTAGTGAATACAGAATGTAAGTATACAAAAGGTGATCTAGCTTCAATCAGTAAGATTTTTCTCTAGAATTCCAGTAAACTACGGTAAGGAGCATCCCTTGCAAGGTTAACAGCAGAGGCAAGAAATAGAGAGTATGCAAATGCATATCTAGAAGAAGTTGAAATTATAAAAATAAACCAAAAAGATAGATTAAAATGGCAGAGTATTTATATATTATGTCATCTCCCTAACTAACACACCACTCTAAATTCGCTGGTTTCACTACTCTTTAGGAGCTACCAAAAATAAAACTAGAGCAAACAAATGGCCAGCTTCATGTGTCTACAAAGAGATGAAAGGTTTGTCCTTTTGTGAGCAACAGGTAAAACTAGCGAGGATCAATGACTTAGCCTACTCACCAAGTAGGGTAGGAAAACTTCCAAGTGGAAAACAGAGACTAGTACAAATGTCGCAATCAATATATTACATCTGGGCACACAACGTGAAGGTTAGAGGGAAAGACTGCAGCTCGGGATATCTGAAACACAGCCTATGAATTAATGCAGGCAGCTGGCCATAAGGAGCCTAACATGTATATTCACTGCCTGTTCCCTCTCGGGAGTTATACATCCTTTCCTCCTACCCCTATTGTCCCTCTCACTTTCACTTTCTTCACAGAACTTGATTCTCTATAGATGACTGAAAGGTGTAGACACCAAATGAGATGAGGTACTACTCCACTTTTATCCTCAGTTTGTTTTCCTTCGCTCAGACTCCTGCATTTTTTAGTATTTTCCTCTCTGCCCTTATAGCCTGCATGTTGAATTCAAGATAGCTGAGACTCCACAAAGACAAAAGAAAAAAATGTTTTGACTTCTGTTATCTACATGTAAAAATATATACCCTGCCCACTTTATACTCATTAGGATAGCTAGTATCAAAACAAAACAAAACCAGAAAATATCAAGTGTTGGCGAGGGTGTGAAGAAATCAGAACTCTTACGCACTGTTGGTGGAAATGTAAAATGGTACAGCCACTGTGGAAAACAGTTGGCAGTTTCTCAAAAAATTACATATAGAATTACCATATGACCCAGCAATTCCACCTCTGGATATATACCCCAAAGAATTGAAAGCAGGGTCTTAAAGAGATATCTGCACCCCTGTGTTCACAGCAGCATCATTCACAATCCAATGGAAGCAACCCAAGTGTCCAATGACATGAATGGATAAAGTGTGGTATATACATACAATGGAATATTATCCAGCCTTTAAAAGGAAGGAAATTCTGACATATGCAACATGAACCTTGATGACACTATGCTAAGCAAAGTCAGCCAGCCACAAAAAAAAAAAGACAAATACTATATGATTCCACTTACATGAGATACTTAAGAGTATTCAAAATCATAGAAACAGAATGGTAGCTGCCAGAGGCTTGGGGGGGGTTGTTATGGGGAGTTAACTGTTTAATGGGTATAGAATTTCAGCTTTACAAGATGAAAAGAGTTATAGATATGGATGGTGGTAATGGACACACAACATTATGAATGTATTTAATACCACTGAACTGTACACTCTAAAATGGTTATAAATTTTTTTTAAAGATTTATTCATTTATTTTAGAGAGAGAGAGATCATGAGCAAGGGGAGAGGGGCTGAGGAAGAGGTGGAGAGAGAGTCCTAAGCAGATTCCCCACTGAGCAGGGAGCCCGATGCCGGGCTCGACCCCACAACCCTGAGATCACAAATCTTACTTGCTTTTTATGTTTTCTTAAAAATTAGAGAGATGTTTATACTTCAGTGTTGCTTAAAAGGTAAATGAAGATTGGAACTAGATGTCATCTAGAACCCAGTTTCAGCCCTAAGTCAAACAATCAAAGGCTTTTTCCCCTGGTATCTCAATTGGCTATGCAGAGGCTATGCTGCAAAGCACAGGCAAATCTGTTCTATACTCAACACCAAGTGAGCCACGCCAGCTCTTCGACCCAGAATTACTCAAGAAAACTGAAGTATTCCATCCTCAGGCAGAAGACTGAAAGCAGAAAGAGCAATACTTGGGTATTATTTAGCAATATATTTAAAAGTAAGAGAGAGAGTTTCCAGGCAATGTCTTCTCTGGGTAGCCTGCAATTTTTAACTCATAAACAAAACAAATAATCATGTTGTCCACCTAGAGAGCAGTTGCCTAAGACAATGCCTACACACGTGCTGTTCTTCCTTGGCCTGCAGTCCCTCACCCTCATCCCCCCTATAGGCTTAGCAAACACCTCAAAAACCCAGGTTAGAAGCCAAATTCTAGGAAACCTTTTCTGACCACTAGGAGAATAAGATTTGATAGAAACAAAAGGCATTCATTAGTGTTCATGATATCAATTAAAATTAGAATAGGGGTGCCTGACTGGCTTAGTTGGTAGGGCAAGCAACTCTTAATCTTGGGGTTGTGAGTTCAAGCCCCACATTGGGTATAGCCTCACTTTAAAATCTTTAAAATAAAATAAAACTACTCAGAATGTCTAGGATCACACCTGAGACAATACCTCTAATATTTCTATGAGACAGTCCATTTACTTTTTGTGAAAAATTGTTTTGCCTTCATTTTCCTGGATTCAAATCCTATAAGCAAAAGCAGTTGAAAAAAAGAACTGCTTCTTAAAGCCTAAGCAGTTTTGAAACAAACAGCAGATGAAAAAACAGATGAAATTTCAACACTGCCTTTAATTAAAGTGATTTTAGACTGACTAGACTTAGACTCCCTGAGCCTGTTTCCTAGTCTTTAAAACGGGTGTCCGCCTAGTAGAGTTCCTAACACTCAGAAGGTCCACAAAAATCGAAAATCATTTTTATTGTCTATCTCTAGAGTATACTTCGGCACTTGATTCATTCCTATGATAGTTCTCAGTCTGAAACAGTGTTGTTCAACGCCGCAGGTAACTACTGGTCACTTGAAATCTGGCTAGTAAAAAATGATATGTGCTTTAAGTGTAAAATATATATAATATTTCAAAGACTAGGTGAAAAAAATACAAAACACCTTATTAACATTTTGTATACTGATTACATGAAAAGAGATAATACTTTGGATACACTGGGTATCCAAAGAAATAAAATTAATTTCATCTGCTTCTTTTTCACTTTCTTAATGTGCCTTTTAGAAATTTTTAAATTATATGTTTACTCTCATTACATTTCTACTGGACAGGCTGACTTAACTTTGACTTCAAACTAGTAAATGCGCTCTCTTAACCATACCGGGCACTGCTTGACAGCGGTTCACTCGCGCGAGTCCACCCGCTATCTCAGCATACAGTGGCTCACTTTAACACTCCCCACTTCCAAAACCCGGGAAAGCTAGACTTCATAGATCTTTCATTTTTAATTTTAATCTGGAGCGCACAGACCCGCCGAAGCAACTCGAAATTGCTGCCCACATAACAACAGAGAAAAAGTTGAGGAAAAACCCAGAGTCCTCTCCGGTTCGTATCTGCTGCGGGGCTGGGAGCTTGGGCAGAAAGGGGTCACCCTTAAGAAAGTGAGAGGAGGCGACGGAGCGAACGCCCCGGATCTGAAGGAGCATAATGCAGAGCCCACGGAGTCGAGGTGTAAGGAGAACAGCCTTTTCACCTTTTGGGGAGCCCAATCAGAGGGTGGAGGGGAAGGGGTTGGGCTCCGCAGCCGCAGCTGCAGGGACGACCGGTACCTTAAGAATCCCCCTCATCTTCGCCAGAAAGGGGCGGAACTCCTCGAGCGACACCTCCGGATAGAGCTGGCTCCGCAGCAGCTCCTCCGTTATACCTTGGTGCCCATGGAAAGCTTCCTGGGCTAGGCCGCTCAGCAGCCCGCTCAGAGATTTGGAGCCCTCAAGCTCGCCCGCCATCGTCAGCGACACCCCGCCCCCCAACAGCTGAGCGCGGCCCCCCGCTACGGCATCCGGGATGGGCCTAAATGGCTTGAGCAAAGGCGCACGGGACAAATGTCAGCGAAGTTCCACTAGAGGTCGGTATTGGCAGCTACCAGCTTTGCTCCGCAAAACCCATCCCCTTAGGTTGCCTCCAGGAAGCTATCCATTCAGTTCCAGAATCAATTAGGCTGATTCCCCTCATCACTCCAGGGCCTGCTGAAAGGAAAGATCACTTTGATGGAGATCACTTGAGATGGGGAACTATCTTATGAAGGTGGCAGTTTAACTTTGGGATGGCTGCATCTCATTCCTTGCCAATCCCCTAACTGAATAGGATTGATCACTCATATCGATCTATCACTCATATCTAATCTCAGCTAATCATTACCGGTCCACCTTTTGTCCCAGAAAATTTAACTATCCCCTGGTAACATTATGTGCTTGCTAGGATTGTTACTTGCCTTTTTACGTTTATGTGTCATGTCTTTCCGGAGAGATCAGTGGCTCTGATCCAATGCTCCTTTCTATAACAAAGATTTTGCTAACACTTTCTTTACAATCCTGAAATGAAATGCACAGGTTATATAACTTTCTACCCATATGATTTCAAAAAGTCAATATATTATTCACCCATAAAAAGGAATGAGGTACTGATACATGCTTCAACATGGATGAATCTTAAAAACATGCTAAGTGAAAGCAGACACAAAAGGTGAGATAATATATGATCCTATATACATGAAATGTCCAGAATAGACAAATCCATGGTAACAGAAAGATTTAATGGTTGCCAGGGACCTAGATGAAGGAGGAATGGATTAATGGGTACTAGATTTCTTTCAAGGGTATGAAAATGTTCTAGCATTAGATAGCGGTATGGTTACACAACTTTGTGAATACACTACACCCACAGAATTATACACTTTAAAAGATGAATTTCATAGTATGTGAATTATATTTCAATTTAAAAGTCAACATAATAACCTAATTAGAATAAAAATAAAAGGAAATTAATTTATAACATACATATTTCAATGTGTAAGCATTGGGGCACAACCATACTAGGTGACTAGGAAACATATGGGATAGCCAAATGCCTGCAGCTTTATGTTGAACCTCATTTGACAAATACAAATTGACACGGGTATGCTGCATTAGTGATTCCAGAGAGAAAGAGAGCAGCTGCTACTGGTAACTTGATCTTCTGAAATGTAAACAAAGGTTGGTAATGTTCAGAACAAAAAACATTCTTTCCTCTCTTTACCCAGTAACTGTAAACCAGGACTGTTCCGTGTATATTAAAGCCATGCTAAGAACATAAACACAATGGTAGAATGAGTTCCATTTCAGGCTCAGACAATAATAAACATCTAGGTTTTTCACCTAAGTGAATATCCCCCTGCATGGAAGGATATCTTATAAATCGGCCCCTGTCCAGCCTGGGCCATCCCTCCCTCTCCGTTGTTGTGACAACTGACATCCCCTCTCAAGGTAGTGCCACCTTGTTGCAGTGTTGAGAATCGCTGATCTAGACTGATTTAATCAATGTTTATCCAGTGTCTGCCTAAAGTCAAGAGGCATTCTTTATAATAGAAAAGATGTATTTCTTTCCCTAAAGGACTTAATGTTCTAAAAGGCAAATTCAGAGATGGTTTTACAGCTCCAAGAAAAGCAAACCTAGAGATAAATTATACATTGTGTTAAGTATGCCTAAAGGATTTGCAGAGAATGGTCAACATAAGGCGAAAAGGGTTGTGAGTGGAAACAGCACTATTAAGCACATGACTTCCAAATTACCTACCAGAAAGGCTGTACCGTGTATTTCCATGAAACCTTACTAACACTGACTGGTATTATACTATATAATCTTTGCAATCTGATAGATGAGAAATAGTATCTTATTGTTCTCATTTTTATTTCTTAAACTTGAGAATGAATATTTTTTTATATATATTTATTGACTACTTGTATTTCTTCCTATTTTCTTGACAATTCTCTATAGGGTTTCTGTCACTTCAGTGATTTCTATGAGCTCTTAAACATTGGGAATATTAATGATTTTCATCTATATTGAGATATTTTCCTCAGGTTTAGATGGTTGGACCTGTCAACCTGCATAGAAGTCTGGAGGGGTATTCACCAACATGCTGTAGAGTGTATCTCTGAATAAATGAGAATGGTTTTTTTGTTTGTTTTTGCTTTTAGAGAGGGAAAGAGGCCAGAGGGAGCGGGAGGGAGAGAATCCCAAGCAGGCTCCATACCCAGCGCAGATCTCACAACCCTGAAATCATGACCTGAGCCGATCAAGAGTCAGATACTTAACCGACTGAGCCACCCAGGCGCCTGATAATGGTTTTTACTTGCTTCTTTCTGCTTACCTAATTTTTCTAAATGTCTACAGTGTACATGCAATACTATTGTAATAAAAGTTACATAATGAAAAGATTACTATGTTGTAAAATCAAAATCCTTTTAATAAAAAGCTTTAAAGAACATGTGTTCTACATAACTGAGAAAAGCCATATACCTTACATAGTGTTTCTTGAAAGTTTTGATAACATAAAATGCTCAGAATCCAATAGAAGCCTCAGATACTAACCAAAAAACGTGCACACCAAATGTAGCCCACAATATCTAGGGGTTACTTTACCTCTCTGAAGTCTTTCTATAAACCTACTTTTTTTACTAGCTCCAAGAACTCCCTCTCAGCACTCCCAGGTCTAATTAAAACTCACAAGAAATAGATGACTCTTCTAGAAGCAGAGGAAACTACTGTACATCACTGCCACTGTTTAACTCTTATCCCATTGTATGTAATACCTGGACATATAACTGCCTGCCCGAGTCTACAGCAAGTTCCAAAACACCAACATGATCAATAAAAGGAAACCATCCTGTACTACCAGGAGCTGCTATTGCCAATGCAGCTATTCAAGGTTGGTTAACAGCTGAAATGCCTTTCAAACAAAAGTATCAAAGCACGAAGTTTTATTTTATTAAATTTCAAAACACAATCTGTTTTGCAGATAACCTGGGCACAATCTCATTAAAAGGACTGCCTAAGCGTGGCAACAGCAAAGAAAAAGACCCTGAAGCCTTGGGTCAAATGGAAAATACAAGCACCTAAAACAGCCTTCCCAGAAAATAGGTTTCCATTCTAAGCTCCATTAAGCAACTGGTTACTTCTCTTAAACTACTCCTTTTATGGCTCACAGGCTATTTGATCCCAGGCCAGAAGTAGGTGTTTTTGTAAGATTTTCCATTTCTGAAAATGTTAAAGTAAGAAATGTGGACTGAAATAACGTGCAAACACAAGGGCCCAAAGTTTTGCAGTAAACTCTCCCTGCTCCCTGTCTCTACTCTATCTTTTCAAATTTGATTTTAATTACCATTCACTCCACTCAGCCAGCCACTCAGCAGCTGTAAGTGGAGAGCTTTGTGCCATTCTGCTAGGCTCCAGGGGATACAGAAATGAACAAAACAGTCTCTATCCTAAAATCTTACATTCTGGTAAGGGAAAATGATATGTAAATGAAGGACAGCAGAATATGCCACCCTAAAATATGCCACTTTGGCATAAGGATTATTTTGAGCTAAAAGCAATGAGAAGCAGATATAAGAAAAGCTTCTGGGGGCGCCTGGGTGGCACAGCGGTTAGGCGTCTGCCTTCGGCTCAGGGCGTGATCCCGGCGTTGTGGGATCGAGCCCCACATCAGGCTCCTCTGCTGGGAGCCTGCTTCTTCCTCTCCCACTCCCCCTGCTTGTTCCCTCTCTCGCTGGCTGTCTCTATCTCTGTCAAATAAATAAATAAAATCTTTAAAAAAAAAAAAAAGAAAGAAAGAAAGAAAGAAAAGCTTCTGGCCCTCCTATGTGCCTGAAAGCAGGACACAAATTTTCAAAGGTATCCTTCCTCTGTCTACCAGGAAAGAAGAGTTAATCCCAGGAGAGAACTTGAGACCCTTACCAATGAAGAAGGCATGGAATTAAAACTGTGTAACAGGGGCGCCTGGGTGGCACAGCGGTTAAGCGTCTGCCTTCAGCTCAGGGCGTGATCCCAGCGTTATGGGATCGAGCCCCACATCAGGCTCCTCTGCTTTGAGCCTGCTTCTTCCTCTCCCACTCCCCCTGCTTGTGTTCCCTCTCTCGCTGGCTGTCTCTATCTGTCAAATAAATAAATAATATCTTTAAAAAAAAAAACTGTGTAACAAATTTTACTCTTGTTTACTGGGCTTTTCCTAGTCATTACCCCATAACTGACTAGCCTTCCTGACCTTACTTTTTTGCTGAAGATGGCATATAAACTGGAGTTCTAAGCCATTGCTTTGAGTTACTGATTTTTCCCTGGGTATCTCACATGTATTCGTGAGATATACATGTTAATAAACTTCTGTTTTTCTCATTAATCTGTCTTTTGTTATAGGGGTCCTTGCCAAGAATTTACAAGAACAGAGGCAAAATTATTTTTCCTCCTTTACTTAAACAAATTATTAAAATACAAGGAACTAAGGATTACTACTACTAAGTACCTAGAAGTAACTATCAGATTTGGTAGTAGAAGAAAGAAAAATTGATTAACTCAGTTTATATAGGTCAGAGTAGCTTAATGGTGAATAGTGTTGAAGGAGGTAATCAAGAGGGTCAACATTAGTTGACCCACGAGCTGGATCCAGGCAATCAGAGGCTTCTGACCCCCTCCCATCCTTGGGATGTACATTCTGCCCAGTTCCCACAGTGGGAACTATTCCAAAGACATAGTCTGTAGAGAGTGAGGTGCTGTTGAGACCATCTGGTTGGTGTATGCAACTGAGCCAATTATGGCCTCTATATAAACTTTAAGATGATAGGTGCAGAGATCTACTCATCTTGCAGCCACCCAAGACAAAGCTTATTAAGTAAATTCCCTTCCTTATTAAAACTGTCACCTGACAGTTTTGAGTGTTGTGCCTCTTTCTTCAGTCTCTCCTGCTCCCCATGATTTCAGATTTCACACAGGAAGCTCTGAGGTTGCAAACCAACAAATAACCAGACATGTTGCAGGGGAAACAGCATGTTCCTGTGTATGGAGACACAAAATAGAGTGGTATGTTGAGGTACACTATGAACCCATAGTGTAATAATGGGGTATAGGACATACTACACCAAAATATGGAACCTTGGCAGAGCAAATATGTGAAGAAACATGAGAACAAAGCTTGAGAAATAACAGGTACAGGAAGAATTCCCTGATCTCCCCCTTCTTTCTGAAGTAGGTCAGAAGACTCTCATGCGAGAGTTACCCTTCTTGAGCATTATTATCTCCAAAGATGGAGGGATGCCAAGAGAAATCTGAACAACCAGGCCTTGCTGAGTTTTCCCAGTTTACAACCCTTAGCTCTTATCTCTTTGATCTATCACATTTTTTCCCACAATTTTCCACTCTTCATTAAATCTAGTATAAAGTTTAACCACTTCTTCAGGTCTTCTTCCATGTCACATGAAACTTAAATAAATGTGTATGCTTTTCTCTTGTTAATCTGTCTTTTGTTACAGAGCCCCAGCCAAGAAGCTAGAAAGGCAGAAGGAAAAAAATATTTTTCCTCCCCTATAGTGGCATGAGTAGAAGGAGGAGCCTAGGGTAACAAATCTGGAAAGATAAACAGAGTCTGTGTCACAAAGATGGAGAATTTATACATAATGCTGACTTTTATACTGCCTTTGCCTCAGGTCATGATCCCAGGGTCCTGGGATGTGCGGCATCGCGTTCCCTGCTCAAGAGAGTGCCTGCTTCTCCCTCTCCCTCTCCTTCCCCCTGCTTGTGCTCTCCCTCTCTATCAAATAAATAAATCTTAACCAAAAAAAAAAAAAAAGAAAAAAAAGATGTATTTACTTATTTGAGAGCAAGCACACACATGCAAGCTCACACAAATGGGAGTTGAGACAGAAGGAAAGAATCTTCAGCAGACTCCCCACTGAGCATGGAGCCCAACATGGAGCTTGATCCCAGGAGATCAAGAGATCATAACCCATGAGATCATGACCTGAGCCTAAAGCTTAACCGACTGAGCTACCCAGGTGCCCCATCAGATTTGCGTTTTTAAAAGATTCCTCTGTATGGCAGGGTGGCAAATAAACTGAAGAAGCGGGAAGGCCAAGGCTAGACTATCGCTGTAAGCAAACAGATGATGATGTGGGTCTGACCTAAGGAGTCCCACATCGGGCTCACTGCTCAGTGGGAAGCCTGCTTCTCCCTCTGCCTGCCACCTTCCCTGCTTGTGCTCTCTCCATCTCTCTCTGTGACAAATAAATAAAATCTTTAAAAAATATAACTATTGGTAAATATTTCCTTATGTTTCTCTAAAAGATAAAGACATTTTTTAAAACCCATAACAATTATTCACTTAAAATATAATTTTCTTTTTTTTTTTTAAAGATTTTATTTATTTATTTGACAGAGATAGAGACAGCCAGCGAGAGAGGGAACCACAAGCAGGGGGAGTGGGAGAGGAAGAAGCAGGCTCATAGCAGAAGAGCCTGATGTGGCTCAATCCCACAACGCCGGGATCACGCCCTGAGCCAAAGGCAGACGCTTAACCGCTGTGCCACCCAGGCGCCCCTAAAATATAATTTTCTTAACAATTATAAATCCATACTGAAACTTCTGCCTCACAAACTTCATATTTTTTAAGTGTCTGTCTGAATATTTAAGTACTTGATTAACCAGCAAGGAACAATTAGTTTTCTTCTCCCTTGCATAGTTTGTTATTGAGACCACCATTAAGCCCTATTTTACCAAGCCATATTGCTTGCATCATTCTTTTAATTTTTTTAAGTTTATTTACTTATTTAAGTAATCTCTATACTTAGTGTGGGGCTTGAACTCATGACCCCAAGATAGTCACACACTCCCCCGATTAAGCCAGCCATGCACCCCCATTTCTTTTTTTTAATCTGAAGTTTCTTTTAATCTATAGGTTCCCCTTCCATTTTGTTTTTGCTTTTCTTTTCTTGAAATGTATTTGCAGGTCATTTATCCTAAAAAGTGTCCCACATTCTATGTTTTATTGATTGTCTCCTCATAGGGTATCATTTTTACTTTTTTTAAAATTTTTTTAAAGACTTTATGTATTTATTTGACAGAGGGAGAGAGACAACGAGAGAGGGAACACAAGCAGGGGGAGTAGGAGAGGGAGAAGCAGGGTCCCCGCTGAGCAGGGAGCCGGACTCGGGCTTGATCCCAGGACCCTGGGATCATGACCTGAGCTGAAGGCAGACACTTAACTGACTGAGCCACCCAGGTGCCCCCATGGGGTATCATTTTTAAAAATGATATTCTATCCTGTATGTCCTGTAAACCTGTAACTTAGAAATTAGATCTAGGAACTTGATTAGATTCAGGTTCAATTCTTTTTTTCTTCCATTGGGAAGTATCTAATGTCTGCTTACCTCTCTTATGTTGTGCCCCACTTCTTTGACCCCCAAAATAACAATCATTTATTTTGCCTACAAATTTGCAGTAATTAGTATCAGTTCATTTTTATTTTTAGATAGAAAATCTGGTTTACTTAATACAGGTCATGAAGCTTCTAAGTTTGCCTGCATCCTCTTTTGGTTTTTTCTTCTTCCCATTTTCAGCCATCTTTTCACTGGGAAGCTTACAAAGTGATAAAAATGTCAACTAGAAGTCTTTCGGGGAAAATTAGGAAAACCAAAGTGTATTTAAGGGAAACAAGCCTCTGCTTCATGTAATATTGCAAGGCAAACAAAAAAATGAATGATGTGAGCAATATGGCTTAGGAAAAATAGGGCTTAATGGTGGTCTCAATGACTATAAACTAATGTAATGGAGAAGAATGGATTATACATACTAACAACAAAAACCCTCACCTGGATGAACGGCCCAATACTACTGTTTTATAAAACCTACTTTACAAATCATTAAAGAAATTCTATAAGGCTATTGCCAACCTTCTCACACATGCTTTGTGTCTGCTTGGATCTGAGAGGATTTTTTTCAGTATTTCCATCCTTCACTAGCAACAGTGCTTTGCATAGCATACAAAAGCTTGCACATTTTAATACTTAATGTAATCCCATTCTAATGGGGAATTAATGTATATTGACACTTTTATTTTTTTATTTTTTAAAGATTTTATTTATTTATTTGACAGAGAGAGACAGCCAGCGAGAGAGGGAACACGAGCAGGGGGAGTGGGAGAGGAAGAAGCAGGCTCATAGCAGAAGAGCCTGATGTGGGGCTCAATCCCGTAACGTCGGGATCACGCCCTGAGCCGAAGGCAGACGCTTAACCGCTGTGCCACCCAGGCGTCCCTATATTGACACTTTTAAGCAATCAAATTTTCAGCACTGATTTATTGGGTAAGTCAGGGGGGTAAGAAGTAATTCTGATTTTTCACAGAAAAAGAAAAAATATATTTAGAACTTGAAAACTTTAAGATAATTAAAGCAATTGTCTTACCCATGGGGACTGTCCAAAAAAGCCAGTAATGGCATCTTCCAAATTCTGCTCTGTCTTTAATGGCTAATAGGTCTACTCCTTATACTAATAAAACTAGTAGATTCTAACTGGCCTTTAGAGATCATGTAATTTAATCCTACTATTATATAGGTAAGAAAAATGAGACCCAGAGAACTTAAATGACTTGCCCAAGATCACATAGTTAATAAGTAGCAGAGGAGAACTGGAAGCCACGATTTTGGATCCCCAAATTAACGCTATTTCCATCATCACACACTTGTTCCCATGATCGTGCATCAGTTGTCTTAACAGGTAATCATAGGATATTTATGAGCTACATCAAAGAAGTGTGGTCCTTTTTTTTTTTTTTAAGATTTTATTTATTTATTTGAGAGAGAGAGACAGCCAGCGAGAGAGGGAACACAAGCAGGGGGAGTGGGAGAGGAAGAAGCAGGCTGCCAGTGGAGGAGCCTGATGTGGGGCTCGATCCCAGAAGGCCAGATCACTCCCTGAGCCAAAGGCAGACGCTTAACGACTGAGCCACCCAGGCACCCCACAGAAGTGTGGTCCTTTTAAAAGTGAAATGAGCTTGGTTTTGGCTTGGGTCAGGATCTTGGGGGTCATAAGATGGAACCCCCTGTGGGCTCTGCACTCAGCAGGGATTCTGCTAGATTTTCTCTCTCCCTCTGCCCCTCCCTCTGCTCGCTCACGCACTCGGGCTCTCTCTCTAAAATAAGTAAATAAATCTTAAAAAAATAAAAGAGAGGGGCTCCTGGGTGGCACAGCGGTTAAGCGTCTGCCTTCGGCTCAGGGCGTGATCCTGGCGTTATGGGATTGAGCCCCACATCAGGCTCCTCCGCTATGAGCCTGCTTCTTCCTCTCCCACTCCCCCTGCTTGTGTTCCCTCTCTCGCTGGCTGTCTCTATCTCTGTCAAATAAATAAAAAAAATTAAAATAAAATAAAATAAAATAAAATAAAAGAGAAGTCAGCACCGACGCACATGAGTTAAAGAGCACTTAGAAAAGTTCATCTTCTAGTGCTAATTTCCTCAAGCCGTGTAAAAGCACAGGATTAAGTACGTCGAACATATCCCAGACATCTCTGCTTTATGAGCGCTTAATATTTATTTGTGAAAGAACATTGAACGAACTTAACATACATGAACTTCCATAATAAAAACAGTTGGTAACAGGAGCCCAGCAGTTCAGCTCATGACCTGGGAAGTCGTTGCTCTGTATGGAAATACGGTTTCAAGCTACTTAAAAGGTTTACCTTGGGCTTCAGTTCTCTTTATGTTTCGGTTACCTTATCTACTAAAAATAATAATAATAATGGCGCCCACTTCATAGAATGATTGTGAAGGTTAAATGAGATAAAACGTCTAAAGCGTTTAGCAATGCACCTAGCACATAACTGAACTAAATGATCGTAACTAAAAAACTTAGGCTCCCGGTGAGTGGCTTATGTTATGTATAAGAAACTAGTATACAACGAGGGCGTTGTATCAGACAGGCAGTCCTGGTTTGGCAGGCAATCATAGCTTCAAAACTAGTAAAATTCTCTGGACTTTAACGAGGATGTATTTAAATCTCTAACTACCACTCAGTATCAATCAATAGGAGACAATCAACACTTACGCCAAATGAAAACACCCACCCCAAACCTCTCTCTTCCACCTCTTTCAAAATGAACAAAACTGAACAGAATACAACGCTAAGCGGTCCAGCAAAAACCGGCTCAGCCACGCCCGTTCAGGAGTAATCCGCGAACCCACAACACCTCGTAGACGCGTCGGGTTTGAATTAACGGAAGGGACCTCACGGCCGAGGACAGTGCAGTGGGCGATGTGGGTGCCCAACACCCGCCTTTAAAATCATGGGTTGTTCTGTCTGCCTCGCAAGCGTCCTCCCCCAGCGCGCCTCCACCCCGGGGCCGGGGCCAACACTCCCGGTAAACCCCCAGCTCCCTGCTACAGCTACCTCAACCGGCGCGCGGCGGGCAGCCTGCCACGTCATGTCAGCGCCGCGCCGCTTGCCAGGCCCCCTCTCCACCTCCTCCTCCCGGCGCCCGCGCTGCTTTCTGGAAGCTTCGTGAAGGCGGTGGGCGCCTTGCGTTACTCCCCGCGGCCGGCTGGAATCCGGGTCCATCCGTCCTTCCCGAGCCAACGCAGACCCAGCCAAGTTTGCCATGCCCGAGAACGCGGCACCCCGAAGTGGGGCGCCCGCCGGAGGTGCCGGCGGCCGCAGCAAAAGCGCCTATCAGGACCGTGACAAGCCGGCCCAGATCCGCTTCAGCAACATCTCCGCGGCCAAAGGTATCGCTCCCTGAGTCTGACCCGAGACCGTGCGGGGTCGAGCTCGGTCGAGCTCTGCACTCGCATTCTGAACTTAGGTGGCTAAAGCTCATTTTCTGTTACTTGAGACGATCTTGTCCTTCCAGGGATAGCAGCCCTGTGGAGGGAACTTGACTGTTTTCTGCCGGTAATTCCCAACGCCAAGTATGGAGACCTTTGGGCTGGCCCTATTCTGGGTCTTAGATGCTTGTCATTTTTCATCCTCGGTCGGTCATCACGCTTCGGGAGAAAGATGCCGAGGACCGCACGTAGCGGTCCCTTGGGATCCGACACCTGAGCACTGTCGCTTATCTGCTTATTGGTTCCACTGGTAGAATGTTGTTTGCAGAATACATTTTAGTTTCCGAGTGTTCTTAGAAAAATATCATTTAAAGAAGCTCTCGGCGCAACTAATGAATTGGGTAAACCTCGCTCTTACATTGGGGCGGGGCCCTTTGTATTGGGCTGTGGGGAAGACTTACCCGTCTTGATCGGCCATATGGAAAGCTAGGTTGTGCTTTCATGTTCTCCCTGCATGTGCAACCAAACACAAGCAAGTCTAGAGATACGGACGATCTATTGGTGGTTAGTTGTTTTGTAGAATAGTTTGGTATATGATAGAAATGAAAACCTAATTACCATTCTCTGTTACCGTTACTGAGTGGCTTTGTGACCTTCGGACTTTTAGCTAACGTTTCCTCAACCATAAAATTGAGGAAAGTGTTAGCTTTGGCGGGGTGGGGGAGAATTAGGAGTAGTTGAGACAGAAGAGTCTGGAAGGAAAAATGAGAACGAAGGCTTAGAGATCTTAGCTGATGAGTATTGAAATACAGTGAGTTTTTATTACAGTTAGAGAATAAAGTGCAAGAAGACATGAGAGCTGAGATTGGAAGGGTAGGATGGGGCCAAATCTTGAAGGTCCTGGTGAGCAGAGGCCACGTGAAATTATCTGTGAACCTGACCTATTTAAATGAGAACTCAGAACAGAGGGGCACAACTAGTCTTTCCAAGTCAGACAAAACCTAGCAAACTTGATAGAGAAAAGTTGCTTTAGTTTAGGTGCATTTTCAGTTTAATTCAGGGATCCAGTTTTTTATTTAGATGTTATCCCCAAAAAGTGCCCCCCCAAAATTGGTTGATCATGTAAAAACCATATACACACACAGAAAAGCAATACTAGTTCTAGTACTCCTCACGGGTCCTTTAACAGACCCTTCTGTGTGCCACACAGTATCTTAAATATCAGACACTTGGAGATGTAAGCAGTCTAAAATCTTTTATTTTTTGGATAGGTTGTGTTTTCCTAACTACTTCATGTAGTTGAATGTGAAGGCATTCTTAAAGTGAATTGGTCTGTTTGTAGAATCATGGCCCTGTGGGTCCACTAAAATCACCTGAAAGCATAATATTGACTGGCTAATTAGGAATAGCAGTCCAAAACTATGAAACAATTAAATAGTAAATAATTTTTAATTATAGCACATTTTTTTTCCCTTAAGATCTTTTTGTATTATTCACTCAGTAAAGGGGGAAGTATACTGGTTGTGGAGTACAATGATTAGGGCACAGTCTCAGCCCTGTGTATATGGGGTGAGGTGGTATGTGAGGAAGGGAAATGTCTAGTTATTTGTCCTGGGCTTCTTAAAGAAAAGGGGATTTGACTTGAGTGTTCATCAAATCCAGTTTCCCTTAACTGGACTAATAAAACGGAACCATTCTTAGGGAAGTTAATAAGAATATGTGACTTTGGAATGGTAGACTGTATATCCAAAGATGTTTCATAATGTACCAGTGATGACTGAAAGCTAGGGTTTTTGTTTGGGTTAAGGTTTGGGGTTTTTGTTTTGGTTTATTTGGTGGCAGGGTGGAGGGTGTCCAAGGGTGTTTTACTGTGGGCCATCTTTATACCAGCTTCACATTGGTGGACAAGTCTATGCTTTCAAAAGTTACACTTTATAATTAGGGGAGAGAGAATAGACAAATAAGGGGAATTATATAGTAGGAAGTCTTGCCTCTCCTGTTGCTGCTTGTGTTCTTTTAAGGAATGGAGAAAAGAACGCAGTCTCCATTCTGAGCTCATAACTACATTGTGCTTACTTTGATATTTAAAGGAAGATTAGGTAAATCCTCAAAATTTATTCTACCATAGGCAGGGCACAAATATTATGTACAGTGACTTTAACAACAAAAGGTGAAGTGTCATACCATTAAAGGAATAAATTTTTGTGTTTCCAGTAGATTATTATTAGACAATGAATTTTCTTTAATGGATGCAGTAAATAGTTGTACACCATATCCTAATAAGGACAGATCATTAATTGAGAGGAGAAATACTTTGATTTTTTTAAAGGGGTCTTGATTTCTTCCTTCTGTTTACAGCTGTTGCTGATGCTATAAGAACAAGCCTTGGACCAAAAGGAATGGATAAAATGGTAAAAAACCGAATTATTCATTACATACGAGTGCTACTGTCCACACTGCAGAATCTCAGTAGAGGGTTAAGGTGGTGCTGCTTAAAGAGTAAAAAATGTTATACTTTGAGACTTTAGAAGAATAATAGATTTTTGGGGGGTGAACAGAGCTTAAATATAATTCATATTTTTTTAAATGATTTTTAAACAATGAAAGTACATACACAAAAGTAGTTAACCTTTGTGTTGTTACATGGAAAGTAGAGTAAGGCTATAGGTAAACGCTTGAGTTTGGTGTTCCTTATTGATATAACTGTGACCCAACATGGGTCTGTAGAATTTCACTTGTTGTTCTAGTGTGATTGACTGGTAGCATAAAACATTCCAGTGCATTCCAGTAACTTTTGAGAAATACACCCTCAAAATCAGTGCTAGTTAACACCCAGATGAGAGAGAAAGAATATGAAGGATTGTCTGGATGATACACAAATTATTATTACCTCTGGATATTTTAAAATCTGTCCCTGCTAGTAATGCTGTTTACCCTTTGTGGAAAATACTAAGACGTAAGTTCCCGTATTGACTGGAAGAATTGCATTCACTATGTTTCTGGTGCTTTTTTGGAGATCCGTGGTAATCATTTATTATGGAAATGAACCCAATAATGTTAGTAATTCTTCATGGTGTTATTTCTGCGTTGTGTTGTATGTGCATGTCTAGATTTCCTTCACTTTCAAACAAATGAAAAAATAGCTGGAGTAAAGCCAAGTATTTGCACTTGTAAAGTTAGACTGTTGCTGCATATTTCTTATGTCATTAATATTAATGTAAGGAAAGAGAATTTGAAATTAACCACAGTTATAAGCTTTGCAAACATAAATTAACTTCTCTACTAAGAAGCTTTAAAATTAGAGCTTTTAGGGTGTCATAATGCTGAGTAAAGAACAATTTTTGAAATACAGCTTTTTTTTTAAAAAACGTAACTTTACAGATTCAAGATGGAAAAGGTGATGTGACCATTACAAATGATGGGGCCACCATTCTGAAACAAATGCAGGTGTTACATCCAGCAGCCAGAATGGTAAGTATAATTTTAGATGAGGTTGTTTTTCTTTTTTTAAGTGTATTGCTTGATATTTGTAAACAATTAAATTTGTTTTATTTGATCATATTGTATTATTTAAGCATTGTGAATTCTTTTTCTGTGTGTTAAACAGGCATGTTTTTAGGATACGTTGTGTGCCTAACTAACATTGTGCTCTTCAGTGCAAGGTTTTAATAAAACATGAATCTCCTTGTCCACAGGAATGTGCTGTATAGTTGAGGAAGAAGAAGATAAAAATATGAAATGGCTTAAATTAGTAGTTCAGTGGGTGTCAGCTGGAAGAGAGCAATGTAATCTTAATTGTGTGCAAAATCGCTTGTCTACACTTAAACACTGGGGTTTATTAAAAGCAGTTACCATTTCAGCTAAGTGTGATGATGAGTCCAGTATCAAGTGAGAAATCACCATATCTGCAAAAAGAAATTCCTGTCAAAAAGTTACATTTGATTATGTAAAGATGACTTTTGAAATGAATCATTTTATGTTTATACAGGGTCAGTTCAGATGTATTTCCAAGGGACTCCAAACTGACACTTCTCTCTTACAGAATGCCCCATTTTTTAGCTTCCAAGTTTATAGGGTACCTGTGGTACAACATCATTTACACTTTCTGACAGGAACTTTTAATAGCTGGGAAGAAAAAATGTATAACCCATAGTCTGAACCAGAAACCATAACATAGATTTTTATAGAGAGTATATGAGCAGAATTTTGTGTCACAAATACATCAGTCACTTTAAAATGAAACTCAAAAAATAAATAAAATGAGACCCAAGAATTCAAGAATTATATTGAATCTTACAGTGTTGATAATAAGCAAATTTTTTTTTGACACTGATACGAAGGCCATTCATTTTATATCTCATGTTACTGGGTCCTCATGTTTCTCACTGAGCAACTTAGCATGTTCTGTTTACTTAGCTGGTGGAGCTGTCTAAGGCACAAGATATAGAAGCAGGAGACGGCACCACATCAGTGGTCATCATTGCTGGCTCTCTCTTAGATTCCTGTACCAAGCTTCTTCAGAAAGGTAGGTAGGACATAGGACATGTTTTATTACTAAATAAAGGCCAAAAGTTACTAAGTAATAGATTTGATATTTCATTTGGAATAACTGATTTTATTAGGAATTTTTAGGTTAAATTTTGATGTGTTTATCATACAAATAAAATTTTTTCTGTTTCTTTTCTTTATCTCCCCCCCCCCCGCCCCATCAGGCTTCATTTTGAATGGAACTTGATAAAATTTTGCTTTTCTAAAATAAGTTGTGGTGGCGCTAATCTTAGGCTGTAGTTGAGAATGGTGATTTGGGAGAGGTAGTATGGGTTCTTGTTGTGGTAAATAGTGATTAATCATAGTGGAGACTTTGCAGTCACTTACTCTATTTCTTACCTAGATTTTTGGTGTTTTGAAAAGTATAAATATCAAGAGTGCAGAATTGACTGTTCTAAATTAATGGAAATAAATTATTAACCATAATAGTAGTTAAGGTTGTTCAAGCTATTTTATTTATAACTGAAGCCTAAGTTAATTTAGATCATTTAAAAATTATGGCTACTTAGAAATTATAATGAATAATGTCATATGTAGTTTATGTGTTATAATAACTAAATTTTAACAAACGACAGGGATTCATCCGACCATCATTTCTGAGTCATTCCAGAAGGCTTTGGAAAAGGGTATAGAGATCTTGACTGACATGTCTCGACCTGTGGAACTAAGTGACAGAGAAACTTTATTAAATAGTGCTACCACTTCACTGAACTCTAAGGTGAGACCAGTGCTCAGGGATCATTGTAAAATTACTTTTTAAAGCTTGTTAAGAATTGTAACTCTTAGGTTGTGATTTTTGATGCTATACAGTTCATAAATGTTAGGTCTGGAGTGTCTAAGTGAGGTAATTTGTATAACTGAATTAGTTCACGTCAAATTTCTTCCTTCAGGGCTGTCAAACTGTATGCCCATTTTACTGATGGGAAAACAGATCTAATGAAGTTAAGTAACTAATCTAAAACCTATCAGTAAGGGAGAAGTGGAGATTGGCACCCAGGACAGGTTTGCCCATCCATGGTTCCTCTTAACTAATAATCAATGCTGCTTTTCTTAGTTTTCAAATTTAAAGCATTGATTTTTTAAAAATTTTTTGCAAACTTAATGTTCTTGTTTTCTGTCACGTGCTGTGTCACCCCTCCCCATTTTTTCATCAGCATTATATTAGTATATTCATCATCTTTCAGTGTTACGTGGATAGTGTTAGTGACATAGATGATATTGATGATCTAATATAGACAGAATAGCGGGGTTAACAAGCATTGATCATAGAGTCTAGACTGCTTGGGTTTAGTACTGGGCTCATCACTTGACTAAGCTCTGTGATTCTTTGAATTTCTTCATCTGAAGATTGAACGGTTATGTAAATGTGTAAAGACCACTGTCTTGCATACAGTAAGTGCTTAGTGTTAGTCACTAGTTATTTCTATTAGCCCATCGGAATTAGGGGTGCACATATATAGCATTTGCTCACAAAATCATTTTAGATAAGAAACATCTACATATAATTTGATTTTTGGATTTTCTATAGAATTAGTATCTAGGCAGTCCTCTCTACTAGGTTAATAAAATAGGAAAGAAGCCTACATATTTTGTGCCCTTGGTGACTGATACCCTGAGTGGAGAAGACAGTTTGTATGGAATGTTGTCTCATGTTCCCACTCTCCCTGTCACCCCAAAAAAGTGGTTAAGATTACTTCTTGAAGATCTTTGTCATTAAACAACTAGGATTTTTTCTATTGTGAAACTGACTTTATTATTTTTTTAATTCTAGGTTGTCTCTCAGTATTCAAGTCTGCTTTCTCCAATGAGTGTAAATGCAGTGATGAAAGTGATTGACCCAGCCACCGCTACTAGTGTAGATCTTAGAGACATTAAAATTGTTAAGAAACTTGGGTAAGCATTTCTAATTATAATTTTAATAAAAATTAATCTAAAGGGACGCCTGGGTGGCTCAGTCCGTTAGGTGTCTGCCTTTAGCTCAGGTCATGATCCCCGGGTCCTGGGATTGAGTCCTGCTTCAGGCTTCCTGCTTAGGGAGGAGCCTGCCGCTCCCCCTGCCTGTGAGCTCTCTGTCTGTGACAAATAAATAAAGAGGGGCGCCTGGGTGGCACAGCGGTTGGGCGTCTGCCTTCGGCTCAGGGCGTGATCCCAGCGTTATGGGATCGAGCCCCACATCAGGCTCCTCCACTGTGAGCCTGCTTCTTCCTCTCCCACTCCCCCCTGCTTGTATTCCCTCTCTCGCATCTGTCTCTCTCTCTGTCAAATAAATAAATAAAATCTTTAAAAAATAAAGAAATAAATCTTTTTTAAAAATTAATCTAAGAACGTATATTAACATGGGAATCTCAAGAATTGTTTATATTCCATTATGATGGCTGGGTGGTAGTGTGATCAAAGAAGTTCAGGAATTGGGGCACTAATAAATGTGAGACTGACTCACATTTTATTGGACAGATGATTTTTAATGTTAGCAACCTATTAAACTCACAGATTTCCACCCTCTGTTAACTGTCTCCTTGTTTTCTTTTTTCTTAGTGGGACAATTGATGATTGTGAGCTGGTGGAAGGGCTGGTACTTACTCAGAAGGTGGCAAATTCTGGCATAACCAGAGTTGAAAAGGCTAAAATTGGGCTTATTCAGTTTTGCTTATCTGCTCCCAAAACAGATGTAAGTAAAACTAAATGAAATTGGTTCCTTGTTTGTGTGTGTAGCTTTCTCTTAGCTCGGACCTTTGTGTTCAATATTATAAAAATAGAAGATAGTGATACTAGTGATAAAGATCATAGATTTCAAAAGAATTAGTAAGATTGAGACAAAAGTAGAAATTGTTGGATGCCAGATTTGACAAATCTATAGCTTCAGTAGTCTGTCACTGAAAATTGAGTATTGGCTTCATAGATGAAGGCAAATAACAGTAAGGGCACTGTGTATGAAATAATAAAAATACGTTATTTAAAAGTTGCAGTGTAAGTGGAATTTGCAGTTTCTTTGTAGGTTTCTGAGAAACCTCTATCATAGCAGCAGGCAAATATTTTGTCCTACATTTGCACAAATGAAAGTTGAAACCAGCTTACTATTTATACTCTAAAGAAATGTTTTTAAAGGTATTTTCATATATTTTAATCGTTAAGTGCTATTTCCAAAAAGGAGTGGTTGATCTTACCACATCGCTCAGATTTGTTCTCCTTTTACATTGTATTGGCATACAGGTTTCCTGTTGAGTCATGTGTTTCCCAAAAGTTCAACCCATAGAAAAAATAATGCTGTTTTAGACACCTTTGATTAACAAGATTTGTCCCTGGTACCTCCTTTCAGCATACCAGTTTTTATAACAAGCCGTAGAGTTAAAAGGATGCAACTGAAATTATTTCAGTAATGCATATATTTGTATGGAGGAAATTGACATATTCAAGAACTAGGATAACCATTTTATAATTACCAAAAATGTGCTTGTAAAGAAATATAAATCAGACAGCAAGGTGTATAGGTGAAAGTTAAAGACCTGAGTTAAGATTGGTGTATATTCATTTTCCTAGACCTTTTCTATGTATGCCTCTATAATTTGTTATTAGATATGATTTTGGTTGAATTTACATGCTACATAATACTTTCATTAAAAGTCTGTCCTTTTGACTTAAAAACTCTTGAAATGAAAAAAATACCACAAAACTCTCAATGCAACTTATTAGTGGGATTTTTTTTTTTTTCTCTCTCTCAACAGATGGATAATCAAATAGTAGTTTCTGACTATGTCCAGATGGACCGTGTGCTGCGGGAGGAGAGAGCCTATATTCTCAATTTAGTGAAGCAAATTAAAAAAACAGGATGTAATGTCCTTCTCATACAGAAGTCTATTCTAAGGTATGGGGCTATTTATTTTTTTCACCTTTTAATGACTATTTTGGATCCTCTAGCAATTTTTTAAGAAACATTTGGAGTGGGTACATGACTAGAAATCTAGAATGAATCTCGATTTTTGGACATCATTGTATTCTGATAAATCCGCTAAAGTGGGTTCTCTTCCCATTGTGATGATTTAAATGTGCGGAATATACAGTTGACCCTTGAACAACTCAGGTTTGAACTGTGTGGGTCCGCTTACATGTGGATTTATTTTTATAGTACAGTACTGTGAATGCATTTTACTCATGGTTTTTAGGTTATATTTATTTAAGTAATCTCTCCACCCAAATTAGGGCTCAAACTCATGACCCTGAGATCAAGAGTTGCGTATTCTAGGGGCGCCTGGGTGGCTCAGTTGTTAAGCATCTGCCTTCAGCTCAGGTCATGATCCCAGGGTTCTGGGATCAAGCCCTGCATCAGGCTCCCTGCTCAGCGGGAAGCCTGCTTCTCCCTCTCCCCCTGCTTGTGTTCCCTCTCTGGTTGTGTCCCTCTCTGTCCAATAAATAAATAAAATCTTTTTAAAAATTTGCATATTCTTCCAAGTAAGCCAGCCAGGCCTCCCTCCTCTTGGTTTTCTTAACATTTTCTTTTCTCTAGCTTTACTGTAAGAATACAACATAAAATACACATAACATACAAAATATTGGATAACTATGTTATCAATGAGGCTTTGGTCAGCAGGTTATTAGTCAGGTTTTTGGGAAGTCAAAAATCGTATGCGTATTTTTGGCTGGAGAGTGCCCCTAACTCAAGCATTGTTCCAGAGTCAACTGTATGTTCTTTCTAGACCAAGATCCTAAATATCAAACAAATGGAATGCTTTGTTTTTGAAAAGGTAAGTTTGGTCTAGAATTGATGAGCTAGCTGAAGGAGGCATTTATTTAAAGGTCCATGAAATTGCTTGCCTTGAAATTTAGAAGTTCTTTTGAGGGGAATGTAGTTCATGGATCAGAAGAATTTTCCAAAGTTGAACTGATCCCCTTTTTTTCATTCAGTGTTTTCTTCTAGTAAGTAGACACATTCCCTTGTATTCTGGTAGTATTGTTATGCCAGAAGGTACTGTGGGTGATTATTTTATGTAGAAACCTGAATGAAGAGTTTGATTACCTGGTTCTCCTACTAAGTCACTTTGTAGGTAGTGACCCTAAGTAAACTTCTCAGAATTTAATTAGCTTATCTGTAGAACAGGGATAGTAATATCTACCCTTCCAGTGTCACAGAGTTGTTTCAGGAGGTTTGTTGCAGATAAGTTGTGAGAAAGTGTAAATTCGTAGTCTTGAATTGATTATACTTCTAAATTCATGAAAGATCAATAAAGTTTTAATTATCAAAGATATACTAGTAAAAAACTATGACAATAATTACTTTTCATTGTGTCCTTTACAAACAGTGTTGCTGGGGTGCATTTTAATATTATCCATTGGAAATCCTCAAAGAGTTTTGAGCTCATAAACTTGGTCAACTCAATTTAAAGTGTCTTCCTCTACAGATAATTTGAGTTATTCATCATTTAAACAATAATAAAATGAAAAGCTTAAAAAGTAGTTGAACAGCAAATTTTTTTTTATTCTATCATTGACCTAATCACTGATTTTGTATTTTAGAGATGCTCTTAGTGATCTTGCATTACATTTTCTGAACAAAATGAAGATTATGGTGGTTAAGGATATTGAAAGAGAAGACATCGAATTCATTTGTAAGGTAAAATATTCCTGTCTTCTGTGTGAGAATATCCAATAATCAAATGTTGTGTTAATCTGTGGGTTTGATATTTTTCCCAGACAATTGGAACCAAGCCAGTTGCTCATATTGACCAATTCACTGCTGACATGCTGGGATCAGCTGAGTTAGCTGAGGAGGTCAATTTAAATGGTTCTGGCAAACTGCTCAAGGTAACAGTATTGTAATACAGCTTTTATTTACCTGCGTTTTTTGTTTGTTTTAACCCTTATTTCAAATACCTAATTTGGAGTTTGTTTACTAAAGATTACAGGCTGTACAAGTCCTGGAAAAACAGTTACAATTGTTGTTCGTGGATCTAACAAATTGGTGATTGAGGAAGCCGAGCGCTCCATTCATGATGCCCTATGTGTTATTCGCTGTTTAGTGAAGAAGAGGTAATATAAGTTACCGAGTAACATTTTGAACATTAAAATTTCTATGCTTTGACTATTTTTATTATTTATTTTATTTATACCTTATTTATTATAAGGTATATTTAGTAAGTTATTAAAAATAGCTTTCTGTTGGATAAAATAAGCTTAAAATGTATTTGTGAATTTCAGAGCTCTTATTGCAGGAGGTGGTGCTCCAGAGATAGAATTGGCTCTGCGGTTAACTGAATATTCACGAACTTTGAGTGGCATGGAATCCTACTGCGTTCGTGCTTTTGCAGACGCTATGGAAGTCATTCCATCTACACTAGCTGAAAATGCTGGCCTGAATCCCATTTCTACAGTAACAGAACTAAGAAACCGGCATGCCCAAGGAGAAAAAACTACTGGCATTAATGTCCGAAAGGTAATAATTTAGTTTTCAATTATTGCAGAAATGATTAAAATGTTAAAAACTTCATGATTGTTGAATAAAAAGCTTTTTTTTTTTCTTTTTTTTTTTTGGTGGGCAGTGAAGCAAGATTTATTGAGCTTTAGTAAAGTTTATTGAACAGTAGAGTACAAAGCTCCCAAAGAGGGAGGGGACCCGAAAGGGTTTCCCGCATGAAAAGCTTCTTAATTAAAAGTAATCTTGGAGGGGGGCATCTGGATGGCTCAGTTGATTAAACGTCTGACTCCTGATTTTGGCTCAGGTCATGATCTCAGGGTCATGGGATAGAGCCCTGTGTTGGACTCCCAGCTCAGTGGGGAGTTTGCTCTAGATTTCCTCTCCCTCTGCCCCTATGCCCCGTGCTCGCTCACTCAAATAAATAATTTTTTTTTTAAAGTAATCTTGGGTTTAGGGGTGCCTGGCTGGCTCAGTCAGAAGAGTGTATGACTCTTTTTTTTTTTTTAATATTTTTTGAGAATAGATTTTTGCTGTTGTTTTTATTTTTTTTTTAAAGATTTTATTTATTTGTTTGACACAGATAGAGACAGCCAGCGAGAGAGGGAACACAAGCAGGGGGAGTGGGAGAGGAAGAAGCAGGCTCATAGCAGAGGAGCCTGATGTGGGGCTCGATCCCATAACGCCGGGATCACGCCCTGAGCTGAAGGCAGACGCTTAACCGCTGTGCCACCCAGGTGCCCCAAGAGTGTATGACTCTTAACCTCTAGGTAGTGAGTTTAAAGTCCCACATTAGGTGTAGAGATTACCTTAAAAAAAAATACATAATCTCGGATCCAAATAAGAGAACTGCAGGTTAACTAATTTATGCCATTAAGAATGAAGATGTCTTAAGTGAAAAGTATTATTTGTTCATTACTCTGCTACTTATTGATTGTGTAACTCTTAGTGACTTAGTCTGTGCTTCAGTTTCCTCAGTGTAAAAACAGGGACACTTAATAGTTCCCTCAAATGCCTGCTGTGAGGATTAAATGTTATTACCAGCTAGAAGGCTCTTGCTAAGTTGCCTGGCATAGAGTAAACATTACGTAAATACTAATCAGTGCTGCTATTGTGGCCAGTAGCATAGTATAGTTGTGTAGGGTAAACACGTACAACAGTAATAATCTCCCCTATTGTGATAGTGCTTTATTAATGTCTTCTTTTATTAAAGAGACAAATAATACATAATGGAAAATAACTGACAATCCAAGGTAATATTTTTTGAATGATACACAACTCCAAAGGAAGGGCATTTCCTGGTTTGGGAAAGCTTTATGAAGGTGCAGCTTTGATTGGTAAGGGATGAGGAAACTGCGTGTGGGGAAACAAATGTTTTATAGGTGAAAGGAACCAAGAAATTACTCGTTTTGTCTAGAGGGTTTTATGTTGGTAATATATAGTGGACTTTAAGGTTGGAAAGCTCCCCTAAGAGCTGGGATGAGGAGACCTTTGAGTATTGGGGCAGTTATGGGGGAGGTTTTTTTGTTTTTATTCCAGTAGTTGGGGCTACTAATGTTTTTTTAACCAAGAGGCTAAGATGATGAAAAATATTTTGAGGAGGGAAGACTGGAGGCACGGTTGCCTGTTATGGCCATCACTGACAGTGGCACAAACACCTTGAAGGTGGGATCTGAGAGAGATGTAAAGGCAGGGCCAACCAGATTGGCCATATTCAGAATTAGGGTCCGGGGATGATTTGAGCATTAAAGATCTTTAAAAAAAAAATTTTTTTTTTAAAGATTTTATTTATTTATTTGACAGAGACAGACGGCCAGCGAGAGAGAAGACAAGCAGGGGGAGTGGGAGAGGAAGAAGCAGGCTCCCAGTGAAGGAGCCTAATGTGGGGCTTGATCCCGGAACGCCGGGATCACGCCCTGAGCTGAAGGCAGAAGCTTAACGACTATGTCACCCAGGCACCCCAAAATCTTAAAATTTTTCATTAGTGTGATTACCTAATTTTTGCCTGGGTATTTTTAAGTTAAAGATAATTAGGAGTTGTTTTGGGGTTAGGTTTGAGGAAATCTAATAATTCGGTTTTTCAAATTTTAGTTAAATAGAACCTACGATATGGAGAAGAGCTTATTAGTAGAGCGTATTTTACTTTTGACTAGAACAAGGGAAAACTAGGTTTGAAAGGTCTTGTGTCATACTGGCAACAGTGTAGTTGGTGAGGTGTGTAATTACAGATACTAAAAGCAATTTGTGCTCTTTGGCAGGGTGGTATTTCCAACATTTTGGAGGAACTGGTTGTCCAGCCTTTGTTGGTTTCAGTCAGTGCACTGACTCTAGCAACTGAAACCGTTCGGAGCATTCTGAAAATTGACGATGTGGTAGGTATTTCTCTACGGGGTCAAAAAGGTGTATTTTTTTTTTTTTTTAAGAGTTTTGGGAGGGGAGCAGGGTGGTAAATATTACTGTGTTGGTCATCCAGCTGGTAACAGTTCATACTTTTTAGTCTATTCTCACGTCTAAAAATAGGATTTGGCAATCAGGCAATTTGGTAATTGCCCGAAACCGCTTTGATCATAAAAATTCTGTCATTACAAGTTGTGGAACTCAAGTTTTTTTCTTGTCAGGTAAACACTCGGTAATTGGATAAACACTGGCCGACTGGCACCACTGTGGCCACTAGTAGTGCATCTGGAGTGGAAGATCACCTTGGTGTTCTTTGCTGTTTGGAAGATTGTTTCCTTTGTGAATTCCTGGGCCTGGCAAGTTGGCACTTGCTTGAACTTGTATTGACAAAACTTAATTAAAATATTAAATGTTCAGTTTCAAAAAGCAGATTAATTTATTGGCCCTTCTCCCTCAACATAGTTACTTCTGATATTCTTGAAAAACCTATGTAAGAAGAGAAAAAAATGAATTCACATTTGCCTGTTGACTTTCTTAGGTCTCCATCCTGAATGCTTTAAATTTTGTGGGTTTTTTTGTTTTGTTTTGTTTTAACAGAGGTATTGAGAATTTTTAAATGGCCCAATATGTTCATCACCCTGATAAATCCCCATTTACACAAAAATATCAAAGTGATATATATGTTATTTTTAAAGTTAACAGTACAGGGGGCACCTGGGTGGCTCAGTTGGTTAAGTGTCTGACTAGCTCAGGTCATGATCTCAGGGTTGTGAGATGGAGCCCCGTGTCAGGCTCTGTGGGGAGTCTGCTCAGGATTCTCTCTCCCTCTCCCCCTGCATGAGCGTGTGTGCTTTCACATTCGTTTTCTCTCAAATAAAATCTTTTTTTAAAAAAGTTAACAGTACAGGAGATACTAAGTAAAAAAATGAGAAGTTCCCTCTACCCCATCATCCCAGTCCTTTCCTTCAAGAATATAACCATTATTGTGTTAATTGGGATTCCTTTTACAAATAAAACTATATGCATATATGTAGCAAATCTTACCCATAGGGATTCTTAATATGTCATTTCAGTGGTTCGGAACCTCTTTATTGTCTCTGTCCTAATACAAGCATCATCTGTTGACATGAATTGTTTAAGATCTCCAAACTCGTCTCTTTCTTGCTTCCTTCCAATCAGTTCTGCACACTCTAGCTAGTGATTTTTTTTTTTTAATTTGTTAGGCACAAGTTTTCATGGCTACTGACTGCCTTTGGATAAAGGCCAGACCTTTGATGTGGACTATAAATTGGGCCTGTGCATTCTGATACACTCGGCCTACCATCTCCTGGCCTGTATTTCACAAAGAGTATTATGAAAACAACAAAAACTCCTCATTTGTGAAGAAATAATTTCAGCCAACCAGTCAGAAGTTTCTTTTGCATCTGACAAGTAGTTAATAAGTAAATAATTTGGTAAGCGGTAAGTCTTACTGTGTTTAGATGGCTGTTTTCTGGATTATCTGGAATTCAGTAATTCCAGTTTACTCATTTTAATGGATATTAGCTTACTGTAAAATACACTTTTAAGCTGCTATAAAATGAAGTACATTCTAAAAATTTTGAGTCAAAATACTGTAATCCAAATGATTTATATTTGAATTTATCCATTACTCAGCACAAGGTTTGCAGGCTATCTCTAAGTAATAAAAATTATTTATGTAACAAAATTCTTAAAGGGAACTCTTCCAAGGAAATGTTTCTTACTCGTTTTTCTGTTAATTTTGTTTTGATGTAAACTAAACCACTAACCACTTTGTGTAGGGTTTGACTCGGGTTTTACAACAGTTTAGGAAGTAATCTAAGCCAGTTCTGTTTTAGGCAATGGGAGACCAAATGAGACTGCTCTAAAAGAGGTTTTTATATAGTTGTAAAACGAGGAAATGCATCTTGTTAAATATTTAAAAGGTGTGCTTTTTAATAATGAGAAGGGATGGTATTGTGCCCTCATGGGGCAGAGGTTTTGCATACTTGTTTTTCTCTTGAGTGCTATTTATTGCTAACCCTTAACTTTTTATTATGAAAATTTTCAAATACATAAAAACATTAAAAGAACTGCATGAACATTAAATACCCTCCGCCTAGCTTAACAATTACTGACATTGTGCCGTATAGTCAGTTCTGTAAACGACATCCCTAATAATCGTGATAATGCAGAATTGTGCAATAGAAACCATAGGACTTAGAGGAAAAATGTGGTTAAGGGCACAGCACTCAACAACATCAGGAACAAATGAAAGAAACCTAGTAGAAACTGATCTACATGTGTTAAATGGTTAAGAAATACATACTACAGGGGCGCCTGGGTGGCACAGCGGTTAAGCGTCTGCCTTTGGCTCAGGGCGTGATCCCGGCGTTGTGGGATCGAGCCCCACATCAGGCTCCTCCACTATGAGCCTGCTTCTTCCTCTCCCACTCCCCCTGCTTGTGTTCCCTCTCTCGCTGGCTGTCTCTGTCTCTATCAAATAAATAAATAAAATCTTTAAAAAAAAAAAAAATACATACTACATTAAATATGCCACTTTACCTTGAGAAACACCTAAAGCTTGCTTGGCAGTGGATATTTTAAGTTGCAGCTGTCATTGCAAAGTGGTAGGAGGAGGGTTATCTGAACATGACCAAGTTGTAACACCTGTGTGGATGGGTGTAACTTAACAGTGATTTGATGTAACAGCATATATTGAGGGTTTGTGTGTTTTGCATGTTATTAGGCAGTTTAGTTCAGCTGGGTGCATTTTTCTGGTGTTCACCTTTTTCTAAGGAAATCACAAGCAAATTTGAAATTAGCATTTTGCTCAAGTTGTTTACTTGCCACTTTTAAGATTTCTCTTGACATTTTTACTATCGTGTCTTAAGTGTGGATCCCTTTGAGTTTTTTTGGCCTCGGATGTACAGATTATTTTTCCAGTGGTCTTGCTCAGTTGAGATAGGGATCAAAGTTCAGAATGACTAAAGTGGCTAGAAGTTGGACAGAATACTACAAGAGAAAACTTGTAGTGTGGAGGAGTAGACTCTTGAGTTCTTGGCTGAGTATTTTTCTATGGGAGGGGGGAAGTAAAGTTCTAGCATCCGTGGAACAACCACTGGAAAGTAGTAGACCAGAGTTTACAAAGGGCCAGGAATAGTTCAGTAGAGCCTACAGAAGGCTATTATTGCCTTAGTTTTGAGGCTAAATGAGTTCTACCATAAAGATTGCTCTCGCGATGCCTGGGTGGCTCAGTTGGTTAAGTGTCTGCCTTCGGCTTTGGTCATGATCCTGGAGTCCTGGGATCAAACCCCGAATTGGACTCCCTGCTCAACCGGGAGTCTGCTTCTCCCTCTCCCTCTGCCCCTCCCTTCACTGTGCTTGCTCTCTCAAATAAATAAAATCTTTTAAAAAAACAAGGAAAATTCTTCCAGTATTCAGAAACTATTATCTTATTCAGCACTTCAAAAGGAACAGACTGCTTAAATACACAACATGGGTGAATTAAAAACAAAAGAAACTAGTACACTGAGCAAAAAAATCTGAAAGCAAAAAGAGTACATACTGTATGATTCCATGTATATGAAGTTTAGAACAGTCAAAGGGATGGAATGGGGGATAGGCTGGGAAGGGGCACAAGAGATCTTTCTGGGATGATGTAAATGTTCTTTATCTTTTTTTGTTGTTTCGAATTTTTATTTAAATTCTAGTTAACATACAGTGTAATACTGGTTTCAGGAGTAGAGTTTAGTGATTCATGAGTTACGTATAACACCCAGTGCTCATCATAATGAGTGCCCTCTTTAATACCCATCACCCATTTAGCCCATCCCCCACCCACCTCCCTCCATCAATCCTCAGTTCGTTCTCTATTGTTGAGTCTCTTATGGTTTGCTTTCCTCTTTTTTTTTTTTCCTTCCCGTATGTTCATGTTTTGTTTCTTAAATTCCACATATGAGTGAAATCATGGTATCTTTCTCTGCAAATGTTCTGTATCTTTATAGTGGTATGATTTCATGAGCGTACACATTTGTCAAAACTCATCCAACTATGCACTTAAGATCTGTTCACTTCACTGTGTATGTTACATCTCAATACAAAAGTATGAAAACGATTCTTCCCCTGATGATGTTGGATTTGTCATTTTGTTCTTGTAGCTCTATCTGTCCATTTCTGCTCTACATACTTTGCAGCCATATCAGTAGATATCTGCAAATATAGAATATTGTTGGTGAATGGAAACTTTTCTGCTCTTCTACACACACACACAAACACACACATGATGTGTCTTCCACACTCATTCCTTCTAATCTTCCATTTGCAGTGCTTCAGCATGTAGGCCTGTCTTGATGTTCTGGGGTCAGGCTTACACCAAATCCCAAGAAGGGCATATGTGGCCACAGAACCATCTGCATGTGAATTAAATAGAAGTCCCTACTCTGGTCACTTAGGGCATCCATACCTCATGAGCTTCTGGCTTCGGCTTTTGCTCAGAATCAAGCCAGTATCTGTTCAAGTAGGCAAAGCAAGTCTCAAAACAAAGAACAAAGAACAGCCTGAAGGAGGTGGGGAAATGGGGGATTTTGCAGGTGCTCACATACCAGCCCATTGTCCAAGAAAGGCTTGATAAACAGGGCTCAGGGTTGCCTGGCTGGCTCAGTCAGTAGAGCATGTGACTCCTGAGAGTCCTGAGTTCAATCTCCATGATGGGTCTGAAGCTTGGTTAAAATAAAAGATTAAGGGCGCCTGGGTGGCACAGCGGTTGAGCGTCAGCCTTCGGCTCAGGGCATGATCCCGGCGTTATGGGATCGAGCCCCACATCAGGCTCCTCTGCTGGGAGCCTGCTTCTTCCTCTTCCACTCCGCCTGCTTGTGTTCCCTCTCTCGCTGGCTGTCTCTATCTCTGTCGAATAAATAAAATCTTAAAAAAAAAAAAAAAGATTAAAAAAGAAAAAGCGCTCAGACCGCACAGGTTCTAGGCAGCGCGCGCCGCTTACTTTAACATTATGGTGACGAAGGCTGGTTGTAGGGCTAGTGGTGGGGGGAGGCTGAAGGACAGGGAGGAGAAGGTTAAAGCAGCCTCAGCCTGAGGTAGTAGGGACTTAGCAGGTGGTTGAGACTGCACCACAGCCACATGATGTAGAGGGAAGTCGCCATTTGAAACGCCCAAATCCTGAGTGGGAAGCTGTTTATGGGGTGAGGTGGAGATGGGGTGTGTCTGTGGTTACTGTCGGGCGCTTGCACACTTCAACCCAACCACCGTAAAGTTGATGAATCCAAACACAAACGCCCGGTTCATACACCTGCAGTGTCACTCACCAGTGGGTGAGCCAGGTTCCACCCAACTCTGGGCTTTTATTGGCCAAACTAAGAAAAAAAAAAAAACGCGTGTAATAACTAGCAGCCTCCTTCGGATTGGTTGATTCCTGCGAGCTCTCAAGTCAGTCAAAGTAGGATGTACCTCCCTCCTTATTCTCTGGTTCCCGGGGGAGCCATGTTAGGTCGCAGATGCAAGCTATGCTGCTGTTCTGAGATCGCCACATTGTAACATCTGCTTTCCTCTGCCGCCGCCGCCTTCAACAGACGTGTTATTTCAATAAATGAAAATGCGCACATTTTTTTTTTCTACAGAACGAGTTGCTTCATGGGTATAATGTGAAGTGTGCGTTTAGGCGGTGAGGCGCGAAGCTGGCGAAGAGGTGCCCTGTTTTGCCTGCCAAGCCTCTAAACCAGGAAAGACTCAGTACTCACTCCCACTATCCAGGAAGCGCCCAGCTTGGGTTTCCCGCAGCCAGAAGGGAGTTTGAGTGACTTTGGCCCCTCGCGGCCCCTGTAGCGTCCCTAGTTACTGAGCCCCTAGTAACCGCCCGCCCCAAGCCGGGAGCCGCCGGGGTGCCTGAGTCGGCGCCAGCTTCCCCCGCCCCGGGCCAGCGCGGGCGCTCAGGCCTCGGAGGCGTGGTGATGGCCGACTCGCACGGAGCGGCGGAACTGGCGGCCTCCAGTCTCGAAATCTTGAAAAATCCCAGCACTGGAGCGCCGGTCGCCCAATACAAACGCGAAGACAATTTAGAGGCCCTGGCGGTGGCGGTGGCGGCGGCTGTGGCCTTGGAGGAGGAGGAGGAAGAAGACGGAGAGGAGAAGGCGGTGCTGCCGGCGCTGGCGCGGGTAATGCAGGGGCGGGACGTAGGCTGGGGCTGGGTGTCCGCCGGGTGCCGGCTGAGGGCTGGTCCGCGTCCCCGCTGGGCAGAGGCACCGGCTGGAAAACGCGCGCGATGCCCTGTCCAGCTCCTCCCTACCCAGTAAACCTGACCGGCCACTTTCTCTGCCCCCATGGAAGATACTCAAAATCGAGGCATTGGAAAATCTTTTAATTTTCAACAAAGAGATTGTAAAAATTTCTTGGAGCGCATTTATTTCTAGAGAGTATAAAGTACAGAAGTTTACTTTGCTCCAGCATCTGTTGGAAGTAGTTACTGATTTTTCTTTTTAGCTTGTGGAAAACTGATGTACCCCGTAGTGGATAACCCATAAAACTCAGGTGAATCAGCTGTGCTGTCAGGTGTGTTTTATTATCACCTTAAAGTCTTGGTTACTAGTGCATTTTAATACAACATTGTACATGAGAGGTGGTGTTTAAAATCATTTAAGAGTTCAGTGGGCAGATCCTACACAGATTAAAGTTAAGCATCCAGAGAAGCAAATTACTGAGGTTTCATTTTCCTAAACGACTCTTCAGTGTGAGAAGCCTTTTCACCCATCAATTTTCAGTGTCAAATGTGTCGTGAACACCTGCCCATCAGGTAGAGGGCTGAGTCTGCCATCTGCTCTATTCACTGAAGAGATGGGAACATTGAATTTTAACTAGCAATGTGCCAATATAAATCTCCTTACCCCCCCCCCCCAGTTAGAGATTTTTTTTTAAAGATTTTTATTTATCTGTCAGAGAGAGGGAAAGCAAGCGCACAAGCAGGGGGAGTGGCAGGCAGAGGAAGAAGCAGGCTCTCCGCTGAGCAGCCCCGGGATCATGACCTGAGCCCAAGGCAGGCCTTAACTGACTGAGCCACCCAGGCATCCTACCAGTTAAAGATTCTTAATACCATTTGTCCAAAGCTTCTCAGATGCAAAACATTATGGTCTATGGCTAATAAAATCACCGGATATTTTGGAATTCTAATCTTTTTACACTAAAACTGTTGATAAGAAAATCTGTAGCAGCACCTTTTATGGTAAGTATTTCACCAACAGACAAACTCCTTGAGGTCCTCCAGAGTAAGGCAGATTGAGACCCTGAACATGAACCAGGGTCAGAGTCCTGGGAACAGTTTCATTCATGTTGAAGCTTCCCCACAACACAAATCTCAGTAGGCAAAGTGATAGAGGAAAAAGATTTGAATGGTGGAAGAAGATTGGGAGTCCTGGATTAGATTCCATTCTCTGACATTTGCTAGGTGATACTAAAATGTAACTTTCTTCAATCTCAGTTTCCTTATATGTAAAAGAACTGTAATAAATGTCTCTCTCGTCCCACCAGGATATTAGGAGAACCAAATGAGAAAATGTGTGTCATATCTAAACAGTTTATATAAATTCGTAATAATAATAATAACTGCCAGTGAGACTGTCATTTGAACAACTCATCCAAAGATTAAATCTCCTTTGGCTTGCTGTGCTAGAGGAGTCAGTCATTTCTGTAGTGGCAGACATACTTCCAGAGTGCCCTGCTAAACTGCAAATTTGTATTAGAAATTTAGTACCATAGGAGAGATTAGTTTATCTAATAAGCTAGTTTTAAAGGGACAGGATCCTACCAAGCAAACAGAAAAGGGTGCTAAGTCTTTTGGGTTTGACACTGTTCTAAGACTACCCCATGTAGAGGGTCCAAAACCAAACCTGGATGAGCTGCTGCAGTAGACCTGATAGAGGGTATCGGTTGGAGGAAGAAGTCCTGAAAAGGCAGGAAAGGGTGCAGGAGCCAAGCATGTCTTCTTCACAGTTTGTCTTGGGTCTTTACCTTGATTTTTAAAAATTAATTTGTCTCAACTTTGTCATCTATAAAATAGAGTAAGCTCATATACTACATGCACCACACAACACTGATTAGAGGGGTGCCTGGGTGGCTCAGTTGGTTAAATGTCTGACTCCTGATTTCAGCTCAGGCCTTGATCTCAGGTCTTGATCTCAGGGTTGTGAGTTCAAGCCCCACATTGGGCTCCACGCTGGACATGGAGCCTACTTAAAAAAAAAGAAAAAAAAGATTGATTAGAGAACCAACTGTTACAGTAGTCTCCTTTCAGTTCTTTAGTTTGCCAAAGCCAACCCCATCCCCCTCCCACACACACCCCTTGCAGGACTCTGAGGCAGGTTCCTTGATTCTAGCCTCAGTTGAAGAAAGCACTCCATAGGCCTTGTTATGTGGTTAATGATGACATGGGTAAAGCAATGTTCTTTAATATTCACAGTTAAAGTTTCACTGACTTTCCTAATGCGATAACCTTTTTCAACAAATATCAAGCGGTTATTAAGTGCTAGTTACTGATATTCATTCAGTTGTGAGTGAAGCAGACATAGAGCACATTGTCACAAAGCTTCCAGTCTGGTAGGGAAGCTAGATAATACAAAACGAATAGTCAAATGATTATAAGATGAGAAATGCTGGGAAAGAAATGATGCAGGCTTCTATGATTAAAAAAAGAAGTAGCCAGGAACCTACTTAAATGAATTAACATTTAAGTCAATGCCTGGTAGATGAGAAAGAGCAGCCATTTGAAGACTAGGGGTAGACAAAGCATTCCAAGCAGAGGGAACATCATGTGCAGAGAGCCTTAGATAGGAAGAGAAAAGAGCTTTGTGTGATTAAGGATCTGAAAAGAGAGAAGGGGTAGTGAGGAAGGGAGCAGGGAAGGAGATGAGGTTAGAGAAGTTAGCTGGGCCTGATCGTTCAGGGTCTTTTAGACCACGGTAAGGAGGTTAGTGTTTACTGTTTGTACAGGTACAGCAGGAGGTCCTTGAAGACTTTTAAGAGATCTGACATGTTTCTGTTTACATTTTTAAAAGACGACTGATGGCTCTTTGGAGAATGATTGGAGGCTTTGACAAAGCAGAAGTAAGAAAATTGGTTAGGAAGCTCTTGTGGTAATTCAGGGGCTGGGGTAGTGGCTTGGTCCTAGTCCAGAAGAGATGGCAAGAAGTGGACAGATTTCTTTAGAATGGGTAGGACTTACTGTTAGATTGCATGTGAAGGCCAAGGAAGAGGAAGAAATCAAGAACGTTCACTCCCAGGTTTCTTGTTTGACCAGTGTATGAAAAATAATGACATTTACTGAATTGGGGATAACTTGGGGAGAAATAGGTTTACAAGCTGGGTGGGAATCAGGGTTTCAGTTTTTTGGGTTTTTTTTTTTTTTTAAGATTTATTTATTTATTTTAGAGAGAGAGAGCGTGAGCCAGAGGGGCAAGAGAGGGCGAGAGAATTTCAAGCAGACTCTGCACTGAGCATAAAGTTGAAGCAGGGCTTGATCTCACGACCCTGAGATCTCAATCCTGAGATTAGGACCTGAGCCAGAACAAGAGTCAGACGCTCAACAGTCAGACTGTGCTACCCAGGCGTCCCAGGGTTTCAGTTCTGAACAGAGTAAATTTGAGATGCCTGTGAAACTACCAAGTGGAAATATGTAGGAAACAGTTGGGCCTATGAAACCGTAATCCTGGGGTCTGGACTATATAGACTTCTATCTGGGAGCTTCCAGCATTTTTAAGACGATGGGAAAGGATGAAGTCATTTAGGGAGAGAGTGTAGAGAAAGAAGAGAAAGGGCCTAGTATAGAATTCTGAAGAACATAGCATTGAAGGGGTGTCTGGCTGGCTCTGTAGGTGGAGCATGGGACTCTTAATCTCAGGGTCCTGAGTTCAGGCACCACTTTGGGCATGGAGCCTACTTAAATATATATATATATATATATATATATT
>NC_048221.1:85740140-85763847 GCF_002007445.2 Ailuropoda melanoleuca | reverse complement strand
GAGTCTTGGTTTCAGCTCAGGTCAGGTCGTGATCTCAGGATTGTGAGGTAGAGCCCTCCCCTTCCCTCCAGCTCCACACTCAGCAGGGAGTCTGCCTGAGATTCTCTCCTTCTCTCTCTGCTCCTCTCCACCGCTCACGCTCACACTCTCTCTAAAATAAATAAATCAATCTTAAAAAAAAAAAAAGGAGAAGAACCTAGCGCTTAATAGTCAGGTAGGGAAAAAGGGAACAAAAGAGATTAAGGACCAACTACGATGGTAGAAGGGTTATCACAAGGGGTGTAAGTTTCCCATTCATTGGTTTTAGTGATGAGGAAAAGGGTTAAATGCTGCTATGAAAAAGGATATTTCATCTCTGAAACAGGAGGAAAGGAGAAAAGGGGTGTAAAAGTGGGCAGTTTTGTAGATGGGAAGATGAATGAACTTCCTTCTGATGGTTTGTTTTCTTAAAGAAATAGAAGAGTTCTCATGGGAAGTTGGGGCCTGAGTCCGTGGGAGCAGGTAGAAGAGCTGGGGAAAGTGAGAGCCACCTTTCAGAAGGAAGGAAGGGGAAGTGCTAGGCAGACCAAGTGTCCATTAGAAATTGTTCAGTTTGGGGGCACCTGGGTGGCTCAGCAGTTAAGCGTCTGCCTTAGCTCAGTGGAATGGAGCTCTGTGTTGAGCTCCCTGCTCAGTGGGGAGTCTTTCTCCCTCTCCCTCTGCCCCTCTGCCGGTTTGTGCTCTCTCTCTCTCAAATAAAATCTTTTAAAAAAAGAAATTGTTCGGGTTTTTTGGGGGGGTGGCAGATCCCTTTTTTTTTAAAGATTTATTCATCTGAGAGAGATAGTGGAAGGGGCAGAGGGAGAGGGAGAGAAAGAATTTGAGGCCAACTCTGCACTGAGCTGGGAGTCCGGCACGGGGCTCGATCTCACAACCCTGAGATCAGGACCTGAGCCAAAATCAAGAGTCAGACACTCCATCGACTGAGCCAACCAGGCACCCCAGATATTGTTCAGTTTTTAATTTAGTATTAATATTCACAAAACATTCTTTTTATTTATTTTCTTTTATTTTTTAATTTAATTTTACTTTTTTATTTTTAAGTAGGCTCCACACGCAAAGTGGGCTTGAACTCGGGACCCTGAGATCAAGACCTGAGCTGAGACCTAGAGTCAAACGCTTAACCTGCTGAGCCCCCAGGTGCCCCTCATTTTATTTTTTTAAGTTACATTTTAATTATGGAAATAACCTATGAACACATTCTCCTTTTAAAATTTCAAATGCTACAAGGGCTCCTGGCTGGCTCAGTCAGTAGAGCATGTGACTCTTGGGGTTGTGAGTTTGAGCACAGTTTGGGTGTAGAGATTACTTAAAAATAAAATCTTAAAAAATTTCAAATGCTACAAATAAGACACAGGCCCTTTTAACACTTCTCCCACAAAAAAGAAAATCTGACTCCCCCCATTGGTTAGCCACTGTTTTGAAAGCAATATATAGTCCTGGGCTTTTTTCTGTTTCCTGTGTATATGATATTGTAATATATGGTCACATTTTCTATATACATATTGTTCTGCAGCTTGCATTTTGTCTATTTATTGGGGGTTTATCCATGTTAGTATATGTATATCTACCTTATTCCTTAGAAATCTTTTCAATGCAAAGAAGTTTTTAAATAAAAATTCCGGAACTGCAGATGATACCAGATAGACTAGAACACAAATAATTGTGAGTGCTGGTTACTAATGAAGCAACATGTGCTAGGAGTCATTATCTAAATGGGTCAAGCCAATCTAGGGAAGATTATCCTCTAATCTGGTGGCTACATGTACAACATTCCATAGAAAGCTGAACATTTAAAGGGAAAGCATGCTATTTTAGGTTCTTGGAAAATAATGTCTTTGGCCTACATTATTTGATTTACTAAATATTTTCTTCTGTGTGGAGATAAAGATGACATTAGAATTGGAAGTTGCTTATTAACCATTCACCTGTTTTAGATAAAACACTGTGAGATCAGTTTATCTAAAAAATTAAAAGTATTAAGCTGAAATGGAATGGATAGTGGGCAAAAGTCAGCACCTAAGTAAAGTTTGTGAGACCTGCACCATCTTGTCAAAAGCTACTCATGCTTCTAGAACTTTTCAAGCAGTTTTTCCAGGTCCAAATACATTCTATCCTTTTTGTGAAAATGATTGTTCTAAGGCCTTCTTTTAAGGGACGTTCTGAAAGAATGAATGACGAGCATACAGATGCTTTTGCCAAAAACAGTTCTTTGGAATATCCTCCTGGTTTTAATTGTAGTTTTTGGAAAATGAGCCCTTTCCTCAATACTGAGTAGAATATAGCTCTTTAGGGCAGCCAGTATTTCTTCAAAAGATTCAGTCTTCCTTGAGGAAATACCTATCTTCTTTTCCCTGTGGAAACTTAATATTTTTTTTAGTTTATATTCATTCGTCCAACAAATATTTCTTGAGTACTTGCCATTGGCCAAGAACTTTCTAGGCACTGGGAACACAGCCATGAACAAAGACAAAATCCTTGTCTTTGTGGTGCTTGCTTTTTTGTAGGGACAGGCATACAATACACAAGTCAAGTTATGTAGAATGTCAGTTGGTGGTGAGTACTTATGAAAAAAATAAAGCAGAAAAGGGAGGCTGACAATGAGTGGGGGGAGAGGTTGTAATTTCAAATAGGGTAGTCAGTGAAGATCTTGTTGAGAAGATGACATTTCATTAAGACCTGAAGGAGTGAGCAAGTGGGCCATGCAAATATCTGGAGGAAGAGCTTTCAGGGAGAGGGAACAGCAGGTGCAAAGGTCCCGAGGTGATTTTGCTGATTCTGTAAGCACTGGAAAAACTGCAAACTGGAATCAGGTGCTGCTACTAGAGTGAACTGCTGCTGCCCAGGGGAAGAACCATTGCTGGGGAGGCTCAAGCAGACAGAGAACTAGCAGGAAAGAATAAAAGTCCCTTCCTTTTCCAGCCTGGCAGTTTCCCTCTAGTCTTACTTTTGGCAGAGTCTAGTGGAGAACAGCTGGCAAAGCAGAAACACTGCAGAATCCCATCCCCAGCATCACATAGCAGGGTATTGAAGGGTGGCATTGGAGCCAAGAGACAATAGTTTAACACCCGCACACCTACTTTATATGTCACTATATTGATGTTCAGAAGGTAAGTGCCCATGTCACATGGCTAAGAAGTGCAGAACCTAGGCTTGAATGAGAATTCTAACTCCATGCCTGTAATCTTTCTCCCAAGGCATGACAACACTCCAAACTGAAAAGTGATTTAACTTCCATACAGGTGTTTCTTATTGAATGGTTATAAGGAAGCTGAAACCAGGTAACCAGTGAGTGGTTGGGAGCCAGTAGTTAGATGAGAAATGGGAACCACTTCCTGCTTGCTCCCCAAAATTGCTTTATGCATTTTGCTCTCCTCTTATCCTGCAACTTTGTGCACCTTGCTCCCCACCATATTGTCCACCTCTGCTGCTTTTACTAATGTCATTTAGCTTCATCTGGAAGTTTGAGTACCCTTTTCCTTTTTCCCCCTATACTCTCTCTGACCCCCCAGATTCTTCCATGGTTTGACTCATCTCAAATATCACCTCCTCCAGGAAGCCTTCCTTTATCTTCCAAACTCAAACCAAATCAAAATTCCTTTTGTTTGAATACTGTTATCACTTGGTCTTTGTATCTCTCATGACCGCTTTCTCCTTCATATCAGTCCTCCTTACCCTGCTTATTTAAATGTTGGTGTATGCCAGCATTTCCATCCTCAGGTTTTCATCTCTCAGTGCTTCATTCTCCCTAGGCAACCTTATCCACATCTAAAGCTGTACCTGTCACTTTTGTGTGCACTGCTGCCTGCCATATCTCCCTCTCCAGCCCACCCTTATTACCAGCTCTCCACATATATTCCACCCGCCCTGGTTTCCTGGACATCTGGCTGCCCTACTATCCCCTCAAACTCAGTATGTCTGAGACAGATTAGTCAGATTAGTTTCCTTTCCCTAAAACACTCTTTTCTACTGTATTCCCTGTATCGATGAATGGCAGCACCACCATCTACCTAGACAGACAGCACTCCAAACAGAAATCTTTTTACTTTCTTGCCCACAACCCAGGTCATTATCAAGTTGACACTTCAGCCTCCTAAATCTCCCAAGGCAGCCTCCTCTCTTTTGTCCCTGGCATTGCTCCCTTTATTTTACCCTTAATATCTCTAACTCAGACCTTTGCAATAGCCCATTAACTACTGCCAAACTTAGCTTCCTTCACTCGCTCCTACTTGCTACAAGAAGACTCCTTCTGGGGTGCCTGGGTGGCCAAGATGGTTGGGCGTCCGCTCAGGTTATGATCTCCAGGTCCTGGGATCAAGCCCCGTGTCAGGCTCCTGGTTCAGCAAGGAGTCTGTTTCTCCCTCTGCCTCTCCCCCTGCTTGTGCTCTCTCTGTCTTTCTCTCTCAAATGAATAAATAAACTAAAGACTCCTTCTGAGCATTACTATGTCACTCCTCTGCTCACATTCTTCAAGGCTCCTGGTGGCTATGGCCTGGCCACCTGGTCTCTTGGCTGGGGCTCTTGACTTACCTTTTTCACCTTGTTTCCCACCCTCCTCTGGGTTCCACATATCCTGTTCCCCACTGCCACTCAGACTACCTCTCTCTGAGCACATAATGCCTGTTGCTTCCACTTGTAGCTAAAAAACCCCTCTTGCCTTCAGGAAGAGTGCGGTGTGCCTTTGGAGCCTAACAGATTTGGGATTGAATACCAGCTCTGCTACTTACGAGCTGTGTGACTGCAGGCAGGTCACCTAACTTCTCTGAGCCTCAATTTCCTTAAGATCACACTACCTGCTAGTAGTGCCTCCGATTTCTTTGTTTTTCACTGCTTCCTTGATTTGGCACACTGTCCTCAACCATCCTTATGTCTCCAGTCTGACTCACCTCTGTAAGTTCTCTGTCTTCTTTCTCCCTAGTCAGAGTTAGGCATTCTTTCTAGGAGTTCTCATGGTGTCTTATATCTTGACATACGCGGTCACTCATTTGTCTCCCTGTTCAGCTGGGAGCAGCTTGTGGGCAGGGGTCGGGAGTTCTGTCTCATTCAAAGTCTGTTATTGATTTATTTACATGTCCTCTGCTACACTAGCTGGAAGCTTCTGGAAGGTGGAGTTTTTATCTGATTTGTATCTTTCAGGAGCCAGCTGAGTGCTGGATGTCTCTAAATATTTAATGACTGGGGAAGTTAACAAAGTTCTCATCCCCACAGCTAAGAAAGTAATGGTGAGCACATACAGAAACAGCAGAAGATATCAAAATTCTCTTACTTGAATTGTAGGACATATATAAAGCAATTCTCTGAGTCATAAATTTGTTGGTAATAAATTTCTGCATATGAGTTCTTTTGAGGAAAACTTGTTTTCCTTCATTTGCTTTCTTTTTTTTTTTTTTAAAAGATTTTATTTATTTATTCAACAGAGATAGAGACAGCCAGCGAGAGAGGGAACAGAAGCAGGGGGATGGGAGAGGGAAGAAGCAGGCTCATAGCGGAAGAGCCTGATGTGGGGCTCGATCCCATAACGCCAGGATCACGCCCTGAGCCGAAGGCAGACGCTTAACCGCTGTGCCACCCAGGCGCCCCTGCCACCCAGGCGCCCCCATTTGCTTTCTTTAAGTTACCCCAGGTGGTGTAACACTGGCCCCTTGTGCACTGTTTTTAGTCCATTAAAAAACAACAACAACAACAAACAAAACACCATACCTGTAACTATCTGTATACAATTGATGTTATGAATCTTCCTGTTGGGAGAAGCTACTCAATTTTGTTTTCTAGTGTCTTATCAGATATGTGTCTATAATTTTCTATGGCAAATATGCTTTTTTCATTTTGAGTCTATCTCAGGCAGTAGGTTAAATTTAAAACCATGGTCAGCAGCCCTTTATGCATAGCCTCACAAATAATTTCAACTGTTTCTCAACTGAGAAAATATTTAAAAAATTTTTATTTATAGAGAAAATGGGATTTTATCTCCTTAGTTGTTTCAGTTAAAGAACGTTGAAAGGGGGCGCCTGGGTGGCTCAGTCGTTTAAGCATCTGCCTTCGGCTCAGGTCATGATCCCAGGGTGCTGGGATCGAGCCCTGCATCAGGCACCCTGCTTAGCAGGAAGCCTGCTTCTCCCACTGCCTGCCATCCCCCCTGTTTGTGCTTGCTCATGTGCACGCTCTCTCTCTCTCTGTCAAATAAATAAAATCTTAAAAGAAAAAAAAAAGAACATTGAAAGGTATACGAAAGGAGTGAGGGAGGAAGATAGACCCTTCTAGGCATGACCTGTCAATAGCATAGCTGCACTGTGTGTAGTTACTATACTGTACTACTCTTGTTCTCTTGTCACCTCTGAAGACTCTGTCACCCATGGGAGCTGTTGCCCACAGAAATGGCTGTTCTGATGGGTCCTCCTACCCCCTCCCACACCCTCCTGTTCCCTCCTGAGGCATCTGGGAGGCCTTCTCCCTGGCTCCTTGGTGAGCCAATGAGAAATTTGTTCCCTCCATTCCCCTGTCCCCATTCTCCCATTTCCCTGACTTCTCTCTTTCCCTGTCTTTTCTTCAGTGGCACATCCTTGGGGCCCACACTGCAGGAGCCCAGCTAGGGGAGGGCGTTGGGCTGTGTCTGGCTGGTTTGCAGCAGGAAGAACTGTTTTTCTTCATCTCCGTTAAAACTTACAACTCAGAAGGAGGTTCTTTATAAAGGGTGGTTTGGTTCTACCCTGTTCTAGTTAATGGGTTAGTACATGATCTGGGAATTTAACCATCCTATATAAAATGAATTAAATAGCATTTCTTTCCTGGCAACTTGATGTCTCTCTCTCTCTCGCTCTTTCTTTTCTTTTTTTCTTTCTTTCTTAGTTTCTTTCTTTCTTTTTCTTTTTTTTTTCTTAAGATTCATTCATTTATTTTAGAGAAAGGTGGGGAGGGGCAAAGGGAGAGAGAGAATCTCAAATAGATTCCCTGACTCAGGGCCCAATCCCACGACCCCAAGATCATGACCAGAGCCAAAATCAAGAGTCAGACACTCAACCGACTGACCCACCCAGGTGCCCCATCTCTTATTCTTTTTTTTTTTTTTTTTAAGATTTTATTTATTGATTTGACATTGAGACAGCCAGCAAGAGAGGGAACACAAGCAGGGAGAGTGGAGAGGAAGAAGGAGGCTCCCAGCAGAGGAGCCTGATGTGGGGCTCGATCCCAGAACGCTGGGATCACGCCCTGAGCCGAAGGCAGACGCTTAACGACTGTGCTACCCAGGCACCCCCCACCCCCATCTCTTATTCTTAACAAAATGTCATTAGGGGAAAATGTACATGTATGTAGCCTACAAGTAATGTATAACCTAATTAAGTGTACGCTTTAAGAAGCAGCATTGGGGGCGCCTGGGTGGCATAGCGGTTAAAGCGTCTGTCTTCGGCTCAGGGCGTGATCCCGGCGTTACGGGATCGAGCCCCACATCGGGCTCCTTCACTATGAGCCTGCTTCTTCCTCTCCCACTCCCCCTGCTTGTGTTCCCTCTCTCACTGGCTGTCTCTATCTCTGTCGAATAAAGAAATAAAATCTTTAAAAAAAAAAAAAAAAAAAGAAGCAGCATTGGGAATTGGTGTCAGCTTAATTTGTCTTTCAGTTCTAAACACCATATAACAGGTTTTTTTCCTCCTACCAGGCTGATTTTAACAGCAGCATTTCTGAGGTGGATGAACAAACACGTATAAGTGATGAGGACTTTGTGAACTTCTCTGATATATACCACTCTAATGAAGAGTATTTTAGGAAACTAGAAAAACTGAAAGCTGCCCACTTGGAAACTATGGCAAAGTTAGAGAAGATGTACCAGAATAAATTAAATTTAAAAGAAGTTCAGCCAGTGATCATCAGGGAAGAAGTTTCTAGTGTCTCTTCCAGGTGAGTTTGTACATAACGTTATTTGTGGGCCGTAAAATGTATACTTAAAAGTGCGGAACAAAACTATTTCGGAATATTTTCTCTTGACTATCCTTTGTGCTTTTAATGATATACAGAGGTTGAATTTTATTTGAAATGTGTAATAGCTTATCCACCAATGGCTGCTTGTTTTGAGAGTCATTGGTGGTATTTAGTCTTTTCTCTCTGACCTGTCACTCATAGAACTGTAGATATGTATCAAATATTCAGTCTGGGCCATTTTTATTTTTATTTTTTATTTTTTTAAAGATTTTATTTTTAAATAGTCTCTACATGTAATGTGGGACTTGAACTTACAACCCAAAATCAAGAGTTGCATGTTCTTCCAACTGAGCCAGCCAGGCGCCCCTAGTCTAGGCCATTTTTAAATGATAAATATTAAAATTTAATTTTAAAAACCCTTTACATTATGTGGATTAACATGAGCTCGGGGGCACCTGAGTGGCTCAGTCAGTTAAGCATCCTACCCTTGATTTCAACTCAGGTCTTGATCTGAGGGTTGTGAGTTCAAGCCCTGTGTTGGGCTCCATGCTTAGCATGGAGCCTGCTTATAAAACAAAACAACAACAACAACAAAACATGAACTCATTAAAAATATAAAGTACAGGTATAGCTCTCTGTCTTGAGTGCTTCTGCTCTTGTAACTCAAGAGTATACTTTTTTTCTTTATTGAGATTTTATTTATTTATTTGACAGAGAGAGAGAGACAGCCAGCGAGAGAGGGAACACAAGCAGGGGGAGTGGGAGAGGAAGAAGCAGGCTCCCAGAGGAGGAGCCCGATGTGGGACTCGATCCCAGAACGCCAGGATCACGCCCTGAGCCGAAGGCAGCCACCTAACGACTGCACTACCCAGGCGCCCCAAGAGTGTACTTTTTGCTTTGATAAACTTTCCCACTTCTGTTACTCAAAAAAATAAATAAATAAATAAATAAATAAATAATACACACACATATATATGTATATGTGTGTATACACACACACACACACAGAGTTCAGGACTAAGACATAAATCTGATTCAGGTTTTCAAAGTAGTCTATAATTTCTGGACCCATTTCTGCTATGAACTCTCTTGTTTTGAAACTTGAGACAGGTCCCTTAACTTAGCCAGTTAGTCAGTGCTAATTGTGCATCTCCTGTGTGCCAGAAGTTGCTTGGGCACTGAGGGGTCAAAAATCAAGATGCCCTTAAGGAGCTCAAAGACTAGCTGAGAACCAAAAATTGTGATACAACATGATGTAACAATGTTATGGAGACAGGAAGAAACAACTGATCATGTCATGGTTTTGGTACAGGGATGCAGGCAGGAATTTTCTATGGAACTATCATATCCAAGTCCAGTATTAAAGGAGGAGTAGCTGTAGCAGATGCAGGAAGCAAGGAGTGGGCTTCCAGGTAACACAAACCATGTGTGCAGAGGCATAGTGGCATGAGAAATCATGGTGTGTGTGAGGAACTTCATGTGGTTGGATATGACTTAAGATTGGTAACTGGAGGTAGAGAAAGGCAAGAGGTGAAACAGGAAAGGTAGACAGGGGCTAGTCTTTTTTTTTTTTTTTTTTTTTTTAAGATTTATTTATTTATTTGAGAAAGAGAGAGAATGAGCAAGAGAGAGCACAAGCCAGGGGGAGAGGCAGAGGGAGAGGGAGAAGCGGACTCCCCACTGAGCAAGGAGCCTGATGTGGGGCTTGATCCAAGGATCCTGGGATCATGACCTGAGCTGAAGGCAGACACTTAACCGACTGAGCCAGCCAGACACCCCAGAAAGGGGCTAGTCTTGAAGGACTTTATAATCTAGACTTTGTTACAATGGGATATAATAGAAAAGTTTCAGGAAGGGGAGTGACATGACTAGATGTATGTTTTAAGATGGTGACTCTGGAAAACATGTGGAGAATTTAATAGAGGTTAGCCACAAGGAGCTCTGCTGTCTCAGGTTCCCCTGTGAAATGAGGGAATTGAATTAGATTTTTTATAGGCGTCTCTTAGCTCTATTCTAAATAAAAATGATAATTATAAGGCCTCTCTGTCCAGTTCCTATCTTCTGATTATACCTTGATCTTATAGTTCTTAATTTTTATATTTGGTCACATGCAACTGATAATGTAACTTAATTATTCTTCTCATTTAGGTCTGATTCAGAAAAGAACTCCTATCACCCTGTCTCGTTAATGACATCATTTTCAGAGCCTGATTTAGGGCATTCTTCCTCCTTGATTATGTCTTCCTCTGAAGATGAGTTGCCCAACTCAGAAAAAGAGTATCCTGAGAAAAAGAGGGCGATGAGCTATGCTAAAGAGCTCATCAACAACATGTGGACAAACTTTTCTGTTGAAGATTATATTCAGTGTAAAGATGCTAAATTCCCAGCAGTTGAAAAAACAAAGAAGAAACCAAGAGAATGGGTGCCAAAGATTACAGTACCTGAGCCTTTTCAAATGATGATCCGGGAACAGAGGAAAAAAGAAGAGAACATGAAATCTAAATCAGACACTGAAACGGTACGCCAACTGCTCAAAAAACAAGAAGAGGAATCAGAATGTAAGAAAAAATTCCGAGCCAATCCGGTTCCTGCATTCGTCTTTCTCCCCCTTTATCATGACATACTCAAGCAAAATGAAGAACGCAGGAGATGTTTGAAGGAAAAAACCAAAGAAGCTCTTTTGGCCTCACAAAAGCCATTTAAGTTTATTGCAAGGGAGGAACAGAAGCAAGCAATCCGGGAAAAGCAGCTGAGAGACTTGTGTAAGTCTAAAAAGAAAACAAATCGATTTAAGGCCAGACCTATACCCCGATCTACTTATGGCTCAACCTCCAATGAAAAGTTAAAAGAAGAGCTGTACAGAGACATTATGACCCAGCTGAGAGCCCGAGAGCTTTTACAGAATTCATCCCCTCTGCCTTGTAGGTCAGGTCACACAAGTGCTCCGAGGAAGCTCAAGTGTCCTGAACAGGCTGAAAAGCTGGAGTGTAAACACAAGTTTAGATGCCAGACTGCTGATTTTGAAGACCATCCTCGGAGATACCAGAAACACCTCTCAGAACAGAAGTGTTTAAAATTCCTCACCGGCCATAAACCATCTGATCTTCATGCGGCCTCCAATACATCCACTAAAAGAGAGAAAATTGTGGCAGACATTGCAGCCAATGAAGAACATTTGAAAGAAACACGGCCCAGTCTGTCTCCAAGGCACAAGCCAGCAGTTAGAAGTGCAAGTGCAAAGCCTGTGCCTTGTAACTGCCACCCTCCGATGCCCACGGTAGCTTCCAGAGGAAGAGAACAAGCCACGAGGTAAATGACTAGGGTGTAGTACCAGCTGACGCATGGCTGCTAAAGTAGTGTTTGTAGCTCTGATGATTTGATGTCGGTCAATTTGAAAATACGAAGAAATTATATTTGGTCATATATTTTACTATATAAGATAGAGCATTTTCCCAGAGGGTGTTCTCCTAAGAAATGAATGTATTTTCCTTTTTATGAATCTTCGGGGATAGAAAAGATTAATCAGCCTGTTGATTTCCAGTTTCGCAAGTCAGAGCCTTCTCAAAAGGTCGCCTTTTTTCAACATTTGAATTTTCCTGTGTTAAATCTTTGCTACACAACCTTCTCGTTGGCTTAAAGGGAATTAAGCCTTAGTTTGTTGCCCTCAGGAGATCACTTGAGGAAAAGAAAATGTTGGAAGAAGAGAGAAATCGGATCCTAACTAAGCAGAAGCAAAGACTGAAAGAATTGCAGAAACTCCTGACAATCCGGGCTAAGGCTTATGACTCACATCAAAGTTTAGCTCACATGTCAAAATCCAGAGTCATATCTCTCAGGTATCAAAAAAGAATCCTGAACCTCCAGATCACTGGTTTTCAAACTTTCTTTTTTAATCAGCGGATACAAAATAGGAACAGATTAATTCATATTTTAGTTTCTGGATTCAAGTTGCTCCCACTTAGACTCAGCGTCCACACACATACATATTAACACTCACTCACGTCACCTCATGGTGAGGACCATAATGCCATGTTGATGAACAGAAACGTTTACTAGCGTGGCCATAGTTAATAGTTGTGACCTTATGTCAGTATCTAATCTTTTCTTTTTCTTTATATATATTTTTTTTTTGAGTAAGCTCCATGCCCAATGTGGGGCCTGAATGTGACACGACCTGAGACCAAGAGTTCTATGCTTTACCGACTGAGCCAGGCAAGGGCCCCTTATTTATACTATTTTTGATTGCACAGTACAATATTGAGAAAAATCTTTTTTTTAAAGTTTTTTATTTTAATTCCAGTATAGTTAACATAGAAAAATCCTGATTCATACAGATAAAACTCTTTTTTAATAGTTCGCCATGTAATCACAGAATATTCTTTAATAAATAGATCTTTCAAAGAGCTTTGTTCTAAGGTCTGCATGAAATCTGATATCACAAATGAACACTTTGATGTTAATTAACACCAATTATGTGATGTGTCAATTAACACGTGTGTGTTTAGTGCTGTGTGTTGCATTTCATTGCAGTTCTAATATAAATATAATATAAATAAATAAAAATATTTGCAGAACCCCTTCACAGAACACTGGAATTCTGCAGTATAAAGTTTGAAAACCAGTGTTCCAGAGGAACATTTTTATGTAAAAATGTTCATGTTTAAGTAGGAAAATATCACCCCCAAAGCTCGGTAAGTTATACGGTTTATTAATTTTTAATCTGATTTATAAGTACCCCCCAAACCTATATTTGCTTTTAATTATGAGTGTTCCTTTTTAAATACATACTATTTATAATAATAATTATATTCCTTTATAATGTATATTATGTTTATATTCCTTATAATGTATATCAGTGTAATTCAGTGATGGAGCTTAATTTGATGAACTTGAGCAAAAATTTTTAGAAATATACTGTTCACCCTAAGAACGTAAACTGAATTTTTCATAATACCAATTTTGTGTATAATTAAGCATAATTACCATTCTATAGTACAATTATTTTCTCTAATCCATGAAATCTTATTACCTTAGTAGAGTTAGTATGTTTTACAGAAAGGAAATAGAGTATTTTATTCATTATAAGATCTTGTGCAAATAGTAAGTACATTTACTATGAATTTATGTATTTTGGTTCCTTTTCCTCCATATGTCCTATTCCTTTACTCCCTATTTTCCCCTGACCTGCTCCCATTTAATTACCTTTGCCACCAACCTATAGGAGATCTTGTTTTGGGAGAAAAAGAAGAGCAAGGTCTTGGTTTTCGGAAGAAATTCCTTAAAGAGAAGATACCTAATTTGGACTGAATTTTCTTGGTTTTCTGCACTTAAAATTGAGTTAAGAGGGCATCTGTTCATCTCTTCAAGCCAGTTTAAAGCATATTTAATATATTATGTCTTGAAAATTTCAGAAATATCAGAATATCCAGACTGTTCCCAAGATGTAAAATGTGTGCTTTCACCACCTAGGGTTTTTATTCTGCACTCCATAGACATTTACCAGTCTAGGAAAGGAATTATGGTAAACTGTAAGCCGTGCTCATAATTTAATTCCTGATTTATCATCTAAGCTAAATGTTATATGTGTAAGTTACTATTTCTTTTTAAAATTCCATTCCTTTTATTTGATTTTAGAAAGAGTGAAAAGGAAAGGATGAGAGAATACCGACGAGAACTAGAAGAAAGAGAAGAAAAATTAAAACACAGGCCGCTACTATTTGAAAGAGTTGCTCAGGTTGTGTTTGTTGGAATTTAAGAGCTACAGTCAGCTTTTTTTTTTTTTTTAACATCTCTAGCTCCTAACTTACAGACCATTTTTCTTATATAGTTTATTGAGACATATTACTGGTTTTGTGACAGCTTCATCAAATCAGTCAAGTAAGTTTCTGCTTAAATCTGAACATCAGATCTTGTTGAGGAGACGTGTCAGCTTGATAAAGAACATGCTGCTAAGGCAGTCACAGTCAAAGTAATAGTTTCACAACCTGCTTTTCGTGGCTGGGCTTTTTTTTTTTTTTTTTTTTTTTTTTTTTTTTTTTTTTTTTTTAGTACCAACTTAGCCGTATATTAAGGTGAGTCTTCGTGATATGATTTGGAAGTCTTTAAAGAATTAAAAAATGAAACGCAATGCTAATGGAATCAGATTTATTTCTGCCAGTTTTTTTTTCAGTTTCATTGAGATATAACTGACTTAGAGCACTGTGTAAATTTAAGATGTACAACATGTGACTTGACATACATATATGGCAAAACGATTACTACCGTAAGTTTAGTTAATAACCCACACCTCATATAGATACCAAACTTTTAGGACTTAACTAAAATCTAAAGTTTTAGGATTTTCTCTCTTAGCAACTTCCAAATGTGCCATACCTTGGTATCAACTACAGTCATCATGTTGTACATTACATTCCCAGTACCTATTTATTTTATAATTAGAGGTTTATACCTTTGACCACCTTCATCTAGCCCCTGGTAACCACATATCTGACTGTTTTTCTATGAGTTTGTTTTGTTTTTGTTTTTAGATGCCACATATAAGTGAGATCGATAACATTTGTCTTCCTCTGTCTGACTTATTTCACTTAGCATAAAGTCCTCAAGGTCTATCCATATTGTTGCCTATGACAGGACTTCCTTTTTAATGGCTGAATAGTATTCCTTTGCACACATGCCACATTTTCTTTACCCATTCATCTTTTGACAGATACTTACCTTGTTTCCACATCTTGGCTATTATAAATAATGCTTCAGTGAATGTGAGGGTACAAATATCTCTTCAACATAGCGATTTTCTTTCCTTCAGAAAAATACCCAGAAGTTGAGTATTGCTGGATTGTATCGTATTTCTGTTTTTAACTTTTTGAGGGACCTCCATACTGTTTTCCATAGCGGTGGTACTAATTCTTACCAGCAGTGCACAAGGGCTCCCTTTTCTCCACATCCTCACTAGCAAAGCATTTGTTATCTCTTGTCTTTTGGATCCTAGCCATTCTAACAGGTGTGAGGCGATACCTCATTGTGGTTTTGATTTGCAGTTGCCTGATGATTAGTGATGTTGAGGACCTTTTCATGTACCTGTTGGCCATTTGAATATCTTCTTTGGAAAAATGTATATTCAGATCCTTTGCCCATTTTAAATTGGATTATTTGGTTTTTTGCTATTGACTTGTATGAGTTCTTTATATATTTTGGATATTAACCCCTTATCAGATATATCATTTGCAAATATTTTCTCCATTCAGTAGCTTGCCTTTTCATTTTGTTGATCGTTTTTTTTTTTTTAAGTGAGTCTATAATTTTCATTCTTACCTACAATTACTGAAAGGACTTCCTTTTCATTGGGAAAATAATTTGATCCTATGGATGGTGAGTCCTGATTTTACTAAATTTATAGTCGGTTTTACAGTCTTCCCCTGAGAGATATCCATTTCGCATCATCTTCTCCTTTGTACTCACAAGGGAGGTGTTCTTATGGGTGACATAGCTTAATAATAGAATCACTGGAGGTTACAGGTGCTGTGTTGTGAATTTCAAGCTGTTGCATTTGGAGCTTCCTGGCAGCATTACAGGACCACCCTTCTCGATGATGCACTGAGGACAGGGACATGTATTATAGGTGAATTTACATATTCAATCTCTCAGAGTTATGGGAACCCTCTACTTACAGATTTGGATATAATTTTATGTAATACTTTTCATCTTAAGGGGTGGATTTCTTTTTTAATATCTCAGTTTCAACTTTAGAGGGAAAAATACAGAAAAATTCTGTATTACCTAGTGGAAAGTGATTGACTTTTAGCTCAAAGTAGTTATTTCCAAATCCCAACTGCAGATTGTTATATCTTTTTGTCGGTGGTTTTATCTACACAGATTTCCCACACATTCATCTTGCCTTCCTCTTTAACTTCCTATTTTTGTTGGGCCACAATTTTGGTGGCTGGGAACCATTTTTACTCCCCCTTTCAGCTGTCACTGAGAGACCTGACAAGTTTTCTTCCTAAATAATTTTTGGATCTGCCTTTCTCCATTCCTGATGGTGAAATGCTACGTGAACCCTCTATTATCTCCTGAGTTATTGTAATGGTTTGACTGTTTTCTGGCCTTGCTTTTTGCAAAGCCACCCATTATATTTTCAGCTTACCATTCCCGTTCCCTTGCCAAAACATTAACCCTGGATAGGTAGTAAATAACCTCTGGTAACAGTGACAGTCATGCATTTTCACTGATTCTACTCGTTCTCATTTTCAATGAATGGTATCAAGAGGTCTTGTCACTGACTTCTTCAAACAGGACTACAAAGTGGGTATTCCTGTATTACAGAGGAAAAAACTGAAGTTCAAAGAAGGTAAGTAACTAGTAAGTTTTATAGTCAGTCAGTAATTTAACTAGGATTGGACCCAAATCCGTCTGCTTCTGAACACTTAAGACTAATACTGTCCTGCTTTCTCCCAGAAAATACCTCCATGAGTCTCAGCATAGTGTATAGAACTCCCTATACTCTGATCCCTGTTAACCTCTAATTGAGTAGATTCTAAATACTAAACCAAATTCATCAACCACAGCACTGCCCCCACTCCCTCACCATGGACACCCTTTACTTTGAGACCATACCAGACTACTAGTTTCAAACTTGAAATCTTTATTCATGCTGTTGCTGAACACTCTTAGAGCCTCTTCTTGTTTTTCCTCCTAATCTTTAAAGTCCGTATTAAATCACTTCTTGCATTGTTTCCCAGGTAGGATCGGGTGCCCTTTCCGGTGTTTTTTACCCTCTGCATGCCTCTGTCTTCGCTCCTGCTACAGTGCGTGGGAATTAGCTGTTTCGGGATCTCTCTTCCCTTCTAGCTAGTTTGTTTTAAAGGTCGTGGTCAAATCTTTGTATTCCCAGCACCTCGCACCTAGAATAACGTCTGGCACAGAGGAGATGTTAATAAACATTTGTTGAACCAAAACTGTTAGGATCAGTTAGCCAGATAATGACCTCTTGCTTTTTTTCTTGGATTAGCTGGGGGAGGGGGGTGAGAGCGCCGCCCTGACCTGTTGTTAGCAATGCTCTCAGCCTGAGTAAGCAGTTGTGCCGTGCTGTGAATTCCCGCTGCTTCTGAGCACCAGAGAATGTGAGGCAAAATAAGTAGCGTGTGTGAGATTAAAGCCATAGAGAAATGTTAAATGTCGAAAGCATAGGTCAGTTTCACAGCTGGTTCTATTTCTGCCGCTTCTGGCCCTCACATATTCCGGTACCTTTTTGTCCGAAAAGACTTTTCTCTCTCCATATATACAACGCTACCTCCCGTGAGGACTTGTTAACAAAAGAAGTATGCAGTAATTAAGTAAGTGGAAGAAGTACTATAAATGAAACTTATGGTTATGGAAAATAAGTATTTTCCCCCTTCAAACGAGGGCACTGATTGTAGACAAATTTTCATCATTGCATGTTATTTTGGTTTCCTGAAGAAGCAACACTAATTTTTTTTTGCAATCTTTGATAGTAAAATAAAATAATCATACAGTTATTTTATTTCAAAGATTTTATTTGTCAAGAGAGAACACAAGCAAGGGAAGCGGTAGACAGAGGGAGAGGGAGAAGCAGGCTCCCCGCTGAGCGAGGAGTCCGATGGCAGGGCTCGATCTCAGGACCCTGGGATCATGACCTGAGCCAAAGTCAGATGCTTAACCCACTGAGCCACCCAGGTGCCCCCATATGGTTATTTTAATTGTTCCTTTGATCTCATAGTCTGTGCAATTCTTTGCATGGTGAAATGCAAGGAGGAAATATTTATTTCAATTAGGAATAATTATATACTATTCACCTTGATATAAAATAGTAAAAGGTAATTAATTCTATATATAGAGTGACTGGCAGTGACTCACCATTGCTTTGGTTTTGTTAACATAAATTAGTGCAGTTTTTTCTTGCAGTCTGTTTTGCTGTAACTATTGCTGCTAATTAACAGCTATTATTTAATAAATTCACTCACAACTTTGTGCATTATCCATTTATTAGTGTTAATTGTGATCTTGCTGTTGTTGAGTTATTCTCTAGCAGAGTAAGCCTATGATCTGGGACAGAACAAACCATGTTGTCCTGTTTCTTGGAAATCACAGGGCTTACTAATTGAGTAGATTCCAAATTCTAAACCAAAATCAAATGAAGACTTATGAGCCTGACTTTGGTATCATTTTAATCTCTTTTATATTTAATTTGCTTACATCAGCATATACTGTTCTTAATGCATTTAGAGTTAGGTTTGGGGTTTCTTTACAGTGTTTGGGGCATAATTCTTATCTTCTCACTTTGCCATGACTTTCAGTTCCTCAAGGCTTGTGTGTTGGTGTTCATAGCCTCGATACATTTTTTTTTAAAGATTTTATTTATTTATTTATTTATTTATTTATTTATTTGAGAGAGAGAGAACACAGAGCAGGGGAGAAGGGGAGAGGGAGAAGCAGATTCCCTGCTGAGCAGGGAGCCTGATGTCGGACTCAATCCCAGTACCCTGGGATCACGATCTGAGCTGAAGGCAGACACTTAACTGACTGAGCCACCCAGGCGCTCCTCTGGATGCACTTCTATTAACTTTTCTAAAAATTGTTATTCATAGTGGGTGCATTTTAGCAACAGTTTGAGTGCATTTTCAGTTTTCCAGATCATCAGGAAATCACTGGTGACAGTTTATCCATTGTAATCAGTCTTTGCTATTTTGGTTTCTGCCGTGGAACACTAGATGCTCTGGTCCCTCATTATGCTGGAGTCACTCTAGGCAGATAAATATCTGACAGCTGCATTGCTGAAGTCAGGTTTAAGCTACCTTCGAACTCTGGGATGAGCACTGCTACTTAGAGAAAGCTGCATGGTGGAGTGGAAAAGACCCAGGAAATGGTCAAGAGACCTGGTTCTACCACTCACTATCCTTGTGACCTTAAGCAAACTGCTTGACCTTAGTGGTGGTGGAAGGAGTGTTTTGGTTTCCTTGTTTGTTAAATTTGGGGGGTGAGACTGGGTGCTCTCCCACACCCTTTCCAATATGGGGTGCCATTGGTGCACTGGAACTGGCCCATTCCTAGTCACCTTGCTTTAGTTGAAGGTCCAGATGGCAATTCTTGGCCTTACACTCATAAGAGGTAAAAGGGGACCAAAGCTGAGGCACTAGTGTGAACCCCAGTTATCCTGTGACCCTGGAAAGCCTGTGGTCTCAGGAACTGATGACTTCTGACTTGCTTCAGGTGTGAGAGGGTCATCACAATTCCACAGGTCCCAAAGCCAGGAAACAACTTTCTGGAGATTTGAACCCAGTTCTAAATTCTTGTTCTTTTTTCTGTATCTGTTGATTCCTCCAGAGTAGAGGTAACAACAGTGATGATTTTATCATCCTTGATAGATTAGAGATATGGCAAGTAAAGAATAAAAATTACAGTGGTACATAAAAGAACCCTCTGACAACTATCACAAACTTACTTTCTTCCTGGTTTTTCCAGATAGTCTTGAACAGTCATAAAAGTGTATTTTAAAAAAGTATATAAAACAGGTAAGAGTGTAAAGAATAGGTCAAAACTCATGTGGCTACTACCTAGGTTAGCAAACAGAACATTGCCAGCACCCCAGAAACCCTATGTGCCCTTCCCACATCAAAACCCTCTCCCACTCCCCTAGAGGTAACCACCATTCTAATTTTTGAGATTAGCATTTCCTTGTTTTTGCTATAATTGTTGTTTGTGTTTTGCAGTCTTACTATCCTTTGTACCTATCCCTACACAGTACAGTTTAGTTTTGCCCGTTTGGGGACTTTATGTAAATGAATCATACATACTCTATGTATTCTCTTGTGTGTTGCTTCTTTTGCTTAGTATTGTGTTCATGAGATCCATCCATATTGTCATGTACAACTAGAGTTCATTCATTGTCATTGCTTTATTTTACTCCGTTGTATGAATATACCACTATTTATCCGTCCTACTGTTGAGAGATTTTTGGGTTGTCTCCAGTTTGGGGCTGTTACAAACAGTACTGTCCCGAGGGTTTTGGTACAGGTCTTCTGGGACGTATATGGAGGAGCTTCTCTGGGTATATGCCTGAGGGTGGGATTGCTGGTCAGAAGGTCTGCATACTGTCAGCCAACTGTGATTATGGGATTTAATTTTCACTGGAGCTTTTAATCCATATATTTTTAATGGAAATTTGAAGTCTTTTGCTCTCCTCTAAAAAGGTTTGTCTTTCCTGTAGAAAAATGCAAGAATGGCAGCAGAAAAGCATTATTCTAAAACCCTAAAAGCACTAGGACTATCTGATGAGTTTGTTTCAAAGAAAGGCCAAAGTGGAAAAATAATTGAGTACTTCAGCAATCAAGAGATGAAGAGTTTCATTGAAGATAACGAAAGGTAACATATATAAGATGTCTAAATTATTTACCTTTGAAAAAATTCTTACCTGCCAGAAAGCATAAAATTATGTCCTATATTTTTAAAAGATCTTTTATTCTAACAAAATACATGTAAACTATTGTAAAACATTGATATTTTAACACTTGACACATTCAAAATATTGCATGGTAATGAAGTATCTTGCTTTTAAAGCAGAATAATTTAAATTTCTGACTGACATAAATGATGAAAATAATAAGATGCTTTCAAATTAAGTTTAAAGAGCCAAAGTTTGAAATATATTAGTTCCCAATTGGCAGTTTCATAGAGTTTTCTTGATAATTTGGAGCTCATACACTTGAGGAAGGAAGACTTCTTGATGGCATACATTGCCAAAGGTTTGTTGACCTTTAAACCAAATCATTTTTCCTTTGAAAGATTGATAAATTTCTTCCTCCAGCTTTGATGAAGAAAAAATAGAAGAAAGAGAGAATGGGGAAGAAAATCATTTTATTGATACGAACAGCCAGGATTCTTACAAGGAAAAAGAGGAAGCTGATGAAGAGAGCGGAGAAGAGAAATCTGTTAAGGAGTAACACGGAATCAGCGGGTCTCCTGTCTGTGCCGAGCTGTCGATGGTGGCCGTGGGCCTTAGTACCCGTGCTTGTGGTGTTAAGAGCATCGATGAGAGCCTCCGATAGGTACAGGGCTCTTGAGCAAAGTTATCTGTAGCCTGAAAAGGCCAAATCCAGCCGAAAGGTTGTTGTGTCAGTTAGTGTAAGGCTTTGCCGAGTCAGGTTTTTTAATCGCTCCATATGGTTTGCAACTTTGACCTTACTTGTACGTTTAAAAAAGCATTTGAGAATCATAGCTGTCACAAACTGATTAGTTATAAAAGTATGTGTTACTTCCTTATTTGGGGTGGAAACAAATGGCATGGCAGTGAGAGCAGAGAGAAGTATTGGCTTTTGGTGATTTGAAAAAAAATTTCTGGAAAGTCTGAATCAATAAATATCTTTAAATTATTTGCCCATTCTTTTCCTCTGCAATACATCTCACAAAATGAATCCTCATACTTGTTTTACTGGGTATTTTAAGTTTCTTATCTGAGCCATTTTTTTAAAAAGTAATAAAATTAGAAAAAAATAGGCACTTAAAAATTCGTGTTCATTTCTGCACTGTTTGCTGTTAAATTATCCACACTATCATGACTTTTTCTTTTTATCCCTAGTTTTATTCCAAATTGTTTTTGATATGTAAATTATTAGAAAAGTTTTTATACCAGTTTTTTTTAACCCTGTGTATTATGACAGAAGTAATTATAAACATCTGAGTTATAATCTTAATTGGGTGTAAATATCAACACTGTTGTATATATGATGAAATTGTGCATAATAACTTATCCAAGGCAAATCTCCAAAGTAATTCAGATTTAACTCTTTAATACTAGACCCAGTTGTGCTCAAATTTTTATACGTTATTGTAGATATATTTTGTCTTTCTGTGCATGATGGTAATTTGTATGAATCTATCATTTTTAGTCTTTAAGCAAATTTTTGTTTTAAAAATTCAAACCAGTGGCGCCTGGGTGGCTCAGTTGTTAAGCATCTGCCTTCGGCTCAGGGTGTGATCCCAGAGTCCTGGGACCAAGCCCCACATCAGGCTCCTCTGCTGGGAGCCTATTTCTTCCTCTCCCACTCCCCCTGCTTGTGTTCCCTCTCTTGCTGGCTGTCTCTCTCTCTCTGTCAAATAAATAAATAAAATCTTAAAAAATAATAATTTTAAAAATTCAAACCAGACATAAAGATGTGATAGGATAAGGCATTTTCTTTTCTAAAAACAACCTCCTTTAAAGAGGATGAGCTAACTAGAGTATTTATAATAGCAATGTTTCCCAGCTGGAAATTTGTGCTTTAAATTAAGAAATAAGATGATTTTTCTCAAGGGCATATGTTTCCTTGTAATTCCTTCCTACAGTTTGTGTTAAAACTATTTGTCACTATGATTAGATCGTAAACTCTTTGAGAGTACCATTTTAAAAGTCATCTTTGTGATTCCTTTAATATTTTGCACAGGATTGTGCATACGGTAGGTACTTAATAAAGGCTTGGATGAGTAAGTAGATGAATATGGTTTTTAATTATGATTATTTCAAAACGAGTACCCATGGGATTAAAATCATCTCCCTTCTAATTTACTGAAAGCCAGTGAAACACAATCAACAAATTGTAATATTTAAAACATGACTTGCTTCCAAGGATTTGTTCCTCATTCTGTCCCTCCTCAGTTTCATGGGAACAGTGTGGGACTTGGTTTCAGGACCAATGTTCAGTTTTCTTTTCTTTAAAAATGGAAGTAGTACCTATCTGGGTGGCTTTAGGAAGGATTGGATGATATCATGTATGGAAAAAAACTCTTTGGAAACTAGGCTATTCTAATGATTAGTGTCAGAGGACAGAGTATTCCTGAAGAAATGTCAATTTAACCATACTTGTATTTCAATGAGATACAAAGTGATTTAAATGTTGTATTAGAAATAATGTTTGGGGGTGCTTGGGTGACTCATTCGGCTCAGGTCATTATCTCAGGGTCATGGGATGGAGCCCTGCTTAGGGCTTCACACTCACCAGGAGTCTGCTTGAGATTCTCTCTCTTCCTCTCCTTCTGCCCCTCCTCCACACACACACACACCCATGCTCTCTCCCTGTCTCTCTCTAAAATAAATAGATATCTTTGAAAAAAAAAGAAATAATGTTTGAACCACTTTTTAAGAAATATTTTATTTATTTATTTATTAGAGCACGAGCAGGGGAAGGGGCAGAAGGAGAAGGAGAAGAAGACTCCCTGTTGAGTTCAGAGTCCCACACGGGCCTCAATCCCAGGACCCCAAGATCATGATCAGAGCTGAAGTCAGATACTTAACTGACTGAGCCACCCAGGTGCCCCAGGCCACTTTTTTTAAAAGACCATGATCTGGTAAACTCAGAGCCAAACTTACAAGACACTGGCAGTTTCAAATCTTTCTATGCAAAATCACAATTTTTCTTTCAGAAGATACCAAATTGATAGCTGAAACATTTTTAGCGTGTGGCATTACACAGTGATGGGCAGAAATTGGTCTTAAAGATTAAATCAGATGTAGTTTTCAGGTGGTAGGTAACTGAAAATGCATTTGTATCATCGGAATTTGCTCCACAATTGTTTTCACTTATGGGAGTGTCTATTATTCATGGTTAGCCTAGCAACAAGAAGAAGGTTATGCTCTTTTCCCCTTAAATAAGAAAAATACTACTGGGTTACCTAGTGGCCTCAAACACATATTTCTTCAGAAGAAATCAGCTGGGTAATGGAGGATTAAGTGGTTATATATATATATATATATATATATATATAT
>NC_048221.1:85686665-85740040 GCF_002007445.2 Ailuropoda melanoleuca | reverse complement strand
AGCATGTGTGTATATGATAGAAAATTTTAGAAATTACTTTTATTCCATTTATTTAGTCTACATGATAAAACAAATTCACATGCCTCAAAGGCATTATTTTCATGGGCAATATTTTTTAAGTTATTTCTAATAATTGAGAGTAGCAAAGATCTCAACATTTAGACCTATGCAATAAAAATCATCAGCCTTAAAATACTGCCTTACTGCTTAAAAAAAAAATTTTTTTTTACTCTCCTCAGCCTTCATATGCCTGTGTGTAGATGTGTGTTCTTGGTGGTGGTTTTAGAAGGAAACAAGATTTTGTGAAATGAGGTTTTGGTCAATAAAGCTTTGTCAATATATTATGGTCTAAAGAAAGTGATTACTTTGTCCTAAATGCTCTAGTCATTCTCTCTCAGGCATTCTGGCAGCTTATAAATTGTGCTGATGTGGCCTGTGGTTGGCCAATTTACCTGTATCATCCTTTAGAAAAGTTACAGGAATAACTTATATAGAAATTTTTTTGTTGGGGCGCCTGGGTGGCACAGCGGTTAAGCGTCTGCCTTCGGCTCAGGGCGTGATCCCAGCGTTGTGGGATCGAGCCCCACGTCAGGCTCCTCTGCTGTGAACCTGCTTCTTCCTCTCCCACTCCCCCTGCTTGTGTTCCCTCTCTCGCTGGCTGTCTCTATCTCTGTCAAATAAATAAATAAAATCTTAAAAAAAAAAAAAAAAGAAATTTTTTTGTTGTTTCTACAGAGGAAAAAGAAATCCAGTATACATTATGTTTTTTAAATTCTACTTTTAAAAAATCCCAATATTCAGAATCTGTCTAGCAACTAATATAGGTTGAATAAATGAAAAAAACAAAACCATGGTTTATAAGAGTTCCTAACTATGAAAGCAGTTATGTTAACATTTAGAATATCTACTTACTGTAGTTATTTTTTCCTTAATTCTTTTAGGGTTTTTTTTTTTTCCAGTTTTATTGCAATAAAGTTGACACTGAGCGCTGTACAAGTTTAAGGTGTACAGCATAATGACCTCCATATATTGTGAAATAACTACCACAATACATTTAGTTAACACTCATCATCTCATATGGATACAAAAAAAAAAGGTGTTTTTTTCTTTTTGTTGAGAACGTTTAGGATTTACTTTCTTAGCAACTTTCAAATATGCCATATAGTAGTGTTAACTATAGTCACCATATACATTATACCCCCAGTACTTACTTATATAAGTTTGTTCCTTTTGACCAGCTTTCCCAATTCCCCCACCCCCTACTTTTGTCCTTTCTGCAACAACCACAACTTTGTGCTCTTTAGCAAGTTCTGAATCTCAATAAGAGAAGATAAAAATAGTAAAATCTATTATATAACAGCCAAAAGTCAAGGAATAATATGCATGTTTATATTTAACTCTGAAAAGGTGGGTATACCAAAAAATGGTAACAGAATTTGCCTCTGGGAACAGTCTGGGTGTGGGCAGTGGAAGACTTCATTTTTTGTTTTGTTTTTCCTTTTCAACATATATTAAAGAAAAATATAAATGAGTCTTGTTGGAAGCTATTTTCTAGTCATGGATTTATAGTATCCTGTTATCAAGAAAAAATAAAAACACTTTTTTCTTGGTACTAACAAAACCTTATTATGAAATATTTTGGATGTATACAAAAGCAGAGTGAATGGTCATGAACCCCATATACCCATCACCCAATGTCGATAATTATCAACTCACAATTATTTCTTCTATACTCCCATCCACTACTCCCTAATTGTTTTGAAGCAAATCATAGTCATATTTCATGTGTACATATTTCAATATATATCATGACTTAACACACACACACGAAAGGGGTAATTCCTTAATACCAGTTATCTACTAGTGTTCACATTTAACCTATTGTCTTATACATTTTATACGGTCTATTTGAATCAGGATCCAAACATTACAATTGGTTAATAAGCCTCTGAAGTCTCTTTTTAAAAAAAGATTTATTTGAGACACATAGAGAGTGCACACGTGTGCACACGTGTGTGGGGGGAGGGGTAGAGGGAGAGACTCTACCGGCAGACTCCCCCTGAGTGTGGAGCACAGCACCAGGCTTGATCTCATGACCCTGAAATCATGACCTGAGTCGAAACCAAGAGTCCAATGCTCAACTGACTGAGCCACCCAGGTGCACCTCGGAAGTCTCTTTTTAATATAGCTCTTTTTTCTTGCAATTTTGTTGTTGAAGAGACCAGGTCCTTTGTCCTGCTGAGTATCCCACTATAAATTTTGTCATTTAATGTCTTCCTCTGTTCTTTGTATTTCCTATAAATTAGTAGTTAGATCTAGGCTTGATCAGATTCATATTTGATGTTTTCAACAAGATCACTTCATAGGTGGTGGTGGGCATTTCCAAGAGGAAGTGATGTCTAATATTTTTTCTTTGGTGACGTCATGTGCCATTGCTGAGCATTGCTACAATTCCTCATGCCAATATCTCTCCACTCACTTTGGTTATCTGAAGCTCTCTTCTCTAGTAGATTCCTTAGGAAGGGCTCAAGGAGAGAACAGTCCCTGATTCCTTAACATCTTCATAACTGTTTGTCTATGTTCTTTGTATTTGAAAATCAGTTTGGCTGGATATAAAAGCTTTACCTCATATTAAGTGTCTTGAATGTGTCTCTGTTGTCTTCTAGCATAAAGTGTCATATGGTCTGATAGAAATCTTATTTTCTTGCCTTTGTAAGTGACTTGGTGTAGCCAAAGTTTTTGTTTTTGTTTTTGTTGAAGTCCAGTACTTTTACTAGGCTGTGTCTCAGTGCTGGCTTCCTGACCCAGTTTCCCCGGGTATATGGTGTGCCTTTTTATTCACACACAATTGTTTGGCCAAACTATTTTTCCCTTTCTTCCTTATTATTAATCCCCTACTTTTGCTGGAGGTGGCAATACGCCCAGGTGAAAACAAAACAACACAATACTTCCCAACCTTCCTTGCAGCTAGGTGATCACGTGCTACCACAGAGAGGTAAGTGGGTTTTCAGGTAAGGCCTTCCGGAGGGAAAGATTTGGCTGGCTTGGCCTTTTGGTCTTTGCCTTTTCTCTTTTTCTCCTTCCTTCCTGGAACTTCAGTGTGATGGTTAGAGCCAGCGTAGTCATCTCATCAGCATGAGGAAAAGGCCGAGAGAAATCTGAGAAACTATGGCCCTCACACCTTTGAGCCACAGACTCAACGAAGCAACTGCTACCCTCCAGGCGCTGTGTTAATCTTCTTTGAGCCTTGCTGTTTCTAGTTTAAGCGTCAGTCGGTCACATGTAGCAGAACACAGTTCCCAATTCAAGAGCTATACCCAACCCATCATTATACTTTGGAAAGAAGTAACATTTCTGAATTTCCACAAGCTACAAGTGCCTGTGATGTTAAACATGTACACTGAGGTCTGTATGTTACTTCTCGTTCAAGAACGCTCACTTTTTTTCAAAAAGAAAAATACCCCACGCATTTATCTGTGAGGGAAGAAATGCACAACAGGGAATCAACATTATAAAGAAAAACACCAATGGAGCGTTTCGTTTCTCTTTTGTTCATCGCCAATTATTAATAAAAAGAGGCATGGTGTATTTTATTATGAAAATAAGCTCTCCTATGGCACTGTAATCATGCCCAGATGGATTGAGTAAGCTACCGTGTCCTTTTGCCAACCCTAAACGTTCTGTTCTTGAATACCATGCCAAGAGAAAGTGTGGCTGAGGGACTGGAATACTTCATGAGAAATATGAAGACAGAGGAACAAAAATAGGCCAGGAGGAAGCCAAACCGTATGTTTCTAAAAATGTTCACCAATACAAAACAGCCCAGTAAATAAAGGTAGTATCGATGACATTATGGACATATATATGTAATTAATAATGAGTACCATACAATTCATTCTCTTTGTTATTTTCCTTGCTCATCAAGAAATTTTCAGAACTTCTCTTCTATATTTTTGTTGGGATCTTGTAAATTTGCTTTGCTCTCGGGGGAGTAGAGAGAACTTGTATTTTGCCTCAGCATTTCTTTCTCTCGCAAGGAGACTCTGAACCAGTATTTCCAGATTAGAGGGGCAAGTGCACTAGTTGAGAAGGCTCGCCAGCTCCTATCATCACTTCTGGAACTTGGGAAGTACACTTTTGTTAAAAAAAGAGGAAAGGAGGAAAGTTTAAAAACAGCAAATAATCAACAAGAAGTTTTCGTTTGTATAACTCTGTAGTTTTCAATGTATTTCACATCACTGGAGATTCACATCCACCCTGTGAGGCAGGTAGAGTATCCTTTCCGTTTTGCAGAGAAAGAAATTAAATAACCCTGGCAAAGGCTACATTGTGCAACTAGGTCATGACAGAACCTGGACCAGAGTCCTCTGCTGGTTCCGCCGCCCGGCCCTACACTCTGAGGAATGTTACCTTCAAAACAGAAGACACGATTCGTTCATGTTCTAAGTTGACTCAGAAACAAAACAATAGTTTCTCTCAAGGAAAGTACAGGGGTTTTTGGTCCTTAGACCAGGTCCCACTAGGGGAGCCTGGCTGGCTCAGTAGGAAGAGCATGTGACTCTTGATCTCAGGGTTGTGAGTTCAAGCCCCATGTTGGGTGTAGAGATGACTTAAAAATAAAATTTTAGGGATGCCTGGGTGGCTGAGCAGGTTAAGCACCTGCCTTCAGCTCAAGTCATGATCCCAGGGCCCTGGAATTGAGCCCCACATCAGGCTCTCTGCTAAGCAAGAGTCTGCTTCTCCCTCTCCCTGCCACTCCCCCTGCTTGTACTCTCTCTCTGTCAAATAAATAAATAAAATCATTTTTTAAAAAATCTTTAAAAAAAAAAAAGAATCGAACCCCACTAAAGATGTCCAAAAACATTTGTGTTCAAACGCTTCAGTATCTAGGGGCACCTGGGTGGCTTAGCTGGTTAAGCCTCAGCCTCTGGCTCATGTTTTTGCTTTTAAATAATCTCTACACCCAATGTGGGGCTTGAACTTACAACCCCAAGATGAAGAGTTGCACACTCTATCGAGTAAGACAGTCAGGTGCCCCTATTTTATATATTTCTATTTTTATATTATGCTTATTTAGTATGTGTGCTACTATACTAGCATATTATATATGTTACAAAACATGTACAAAAAAGATATTTAGAAGATTAGAATATAAAATTATCCTAAAAGTAATTTTTTAAATGTATAATCATATAAAAACTTTTGTTCCACGAGAGGAAGGTGATTGAATATGGTTCTTTATTTTTGGAAATGCTGGTTGAGTACTTTGTGATAAAGCAATTTGAAAGATTACAAGAATGTGGTTGCCAAGACAAGTAGGACAGAGAATGAAGAGCCACTGTGTTCTAAGTCAAGGAGGGTGTGCATATTATCAAACTTGCTGATAAACCCCATTTACAACAGGGCAGCATAGAGGTACGGTAAGCCAGATCTCCTCAGTCCACCCCTATGCCTCGTGATACTTACGGATTTGGGCAAGGAAGGAAGGGACGCCTTTGCTGTCATTCAAGGTCAGAGTGCTTTAATGTGACCCAGGCAGGAGGGGAGGGCAAATATAAGGTAATAAGGTGAGAGGATGTGTGAAGAGGAGTAAGATTCTCTGTGTAGGTGAGATGTAGGGCTTCCGAAGAACATGCAGCCTTCGTTGTGGACGTGTGTTTGGTTTCACGGTCTGGAAGGAAGTCAGCACAGAGTGGAGGTCCCACTGGCACCCTAGGATCCAGAGCTTACCCCTCCTCAAGAGGTGGGGGTGGGAGAAGCAACCCTAACCCTAACCCTAACCCTAACCCTAACCTGAGCTTCCCTTTCCTCTTTGCAGAGCAAGCAGAAATGGGATTAAGGACTCAGGAGAAGATGCTGACTTTCAGTAGAAGTCCAAGGATGCGAAATATGCAAGACAGAAGAAAGAGGGGGATAAGAGCTTCATTATTTTTGTTGGGTGCATTGGTTTGCCCTGGGTAACGGAGGGTGTAGTGGGGAAAAAGGGACAGAAAATAGAGAGAGGTTAAAGGAGGGACTTCGGGAAACAAGGGAGAGAACTGAAGGAGAACCAGCATTTATGGATCCAAAAGAGCAGGGCTTACGGCCTGATTTTCCACGCCCTGCTCTCCTTCACTTGGAAAAGAGCCTTTTAAACCTTGTCGGGGCTCTCTGTGTGTGTTTTCCCAGTAAGGAGGTAATCTATAGACACTTGCTGAAATTCCTCAGTGAAGCCTAATTTAGTTCTTTGTCCCCCTCTCCCCCACCCTCCCCTTTGTGAAAAAATAATGATATGGTGGAATTTTCAGGACAGCATGAGACCCGGAGACCAATCAAAGGATTATTCAGTTGCTCTGGCTTGTCTACATAAAATATAGTACATAATGTTTAGTTTTCACCACCTGGCTTCCACTCTGCAGTAAGATCTGTTTATCTTCAAATGTCTGAGGAGACGTAGCAACACACACACACACACACACACACACACACACACACCCTTTTCAGAGGGTGGGCAGCTGGCTTCCAAGAGGAGAGGTGTGTGCTCTCCAGAAACATAGTTGGCCACCGGATGCTAGTCCTGACCCACCCCCTCCCTGAAGCTCATGTGGGGGGCGGGGGGTGGGGTGGGGTGGGGAAACGGGAGTTCCATTCTGCTCTCCCGGTACCTCATGAAGCAGTTTGCCAGCACGGCTTTTAGACAAAGTTTTTTTTTCCACATAACTTTGTAATTATGTAGAATCTGAGAAAGGTCCTCCCAGAACCTGGGGTGATTTACTAGAGAACAATAATTTGGAGCCATAGTGTGCGAATCCCACATGTATCCCCAGAGGGAGGAAAATGTTGATTGGAAGACTAAGGGACTTGGCCCTACAGAGAGTCAGCCCAGGACTGTCCCTCCCTGCCCCAGGCTCATCTTTAAGTGGTCATTCTGGATGTTGCCAAAATCCAAGTGAGAGATGATGGGACTTCAACTAGAAGTTGTCATGAGGGAGATAATGAGAAATATTCGGAGTCTGGATATATTTTAAAGGTAACATTGAAAGGATTCTAGTGTGGAGTGTGAAATAAATCAATGAGTCCAAGGATGGAGTTTCTACCTTGCACAACAGGAGAATGGAGTTGTCACTTACTGGATTAGAGAAGATTTGGGAAGAAATGGGTTTGAGGAGTTAGCAAATGCTATCGATGTCTTGTCCCACCTCCCCTTGGTCTGCTTCTGAGTTTACTTGCAGCTTGGCAAACAGTTCACCCTTATCCCTCTACTTCCCTGCCTGGGGGACTCCTCCATTGCTGCGGAACTTTGCTTAGAATTTCTGGGATAACCTCCTGTGTAAGTTAGCTTTTGCTGCATAACTAACCACCTCAAAAGGTAGTGGCTTAAAACAACTACTATTTTTGCTCACGATTCTGTGGGTCAGCAATTTGATCTGGTCTCAGCTGGGTGATTGTTCTGCTGGCCTTGCCCACGTCACATAGTGGCTACAATCATCTGGCAGCTTGATTGGTGCCAAATGGTTTAAGACGACCTCCGCTGGTAGATGGAAGATGCTAGTTGTCAGCTGGTTGATTTAAGAGGCTTCAGATGAAGCCTCTTTCAGTGGAAGGAGCCAAGATGCCCTTCAACAGATGACTGGATTAAGAAGATGTGGTCCCTATATACAATGGAATATTAGTCAGCCATCAAAAAGAACGATTTCACAACATTTGCTGCAACATGGACGGGACTGGAGGAGATAATGCTAAGTGAAATAAGTCAAGCAGAGAAAGACAATTATCATATGGTTTCACTCATTTATGGAACATAAGAAGCAGGAAGATCGGTAGGAGAAGAAAGGGAAGAAGAAAGGGGGGGTAAACCTCAGGGCAGCATCCTAAGGGGGGCAAAAGGGGAAGCCACAAAGCATCATGGGGCCTGGAGTCAGAAGTCCCATACTGTCACTACTATCGCATTCTTTCGGTCAAAGCAAGTCACCGTGCAGGGTGAAGTGATAAATCCTCCTTCTTACTGGGAGGGACGTCAGAGTCACCTTGCAGAGGAACAGCACACAGAAAGGGAGGAAAGCTTAGCCATCTTTGCACACAATCTACCCATCCCCCCCCCAAGGTAACTACTGCTCTAGATCCGAGTCTCGAGTCTCGGAGTCTGCTCTTTGGGGAATTGAATCTAAGATGGGCGTGGGTAGGAATCAAAGCTCTGGTTCGGATGTGCAAAGTGTGAGATGCTTGTTGGAGAAAGTCAAAGGGAAATTTTGCTTTTGTTGTTGTTTCTTAAGATTTTATTTATTTATTTATTTGACTGAGAGAGAGCAGGAGAGCACAAGCAGGGGGAGCAGCAGAAGGAGAGGGAGAAGCAGGCACCTGGCTGAGAAAAACCCCAATGCGGGTCTCAATCCCAGGACCCTGAGACCATGACTTGAGCTGATGGCAGACGCTTAACTGAGTGAGCCAGCCAGGCGCCCCAAAAGGGAGATTTTGAATTAACAGTTGGATATATATGAGTCTGGAATTCAGAACAGAGGTCCGAGGTAGAGATGCTCAGTTTGGGAGTCATTGAAATAGACATAAATATTGAAAGTCATGGGCCCAGGTAGGAGCATATAAGTAACATGTGTAGAGAGAAGAGGTCAGAAGACTGAGTTCTGGGCTACCAGTGCTGAGAAGTTGAAGAGAGAGTGAGGGACCAGCAAAGGTCACTGAGAAGGAGCAGCCACTGATGTCCTGGAGGCCAAGGAAAGAGTGTTTCTAAGAACAGAAATAAATGGGGCAGGGAGCGAGGTTCGGTATCTCTGTATAAAGTGACCTGGGCTCACTGATTCATATGTGTCAGCATTTTACATTGTTTAAAAAAAACCCACTGGCCCTAAATGGTGTTACTTAGACTGAGTTCCCAAACTGATGCTTAATATGGAATCTAATTTCAATTTCAACCTCCCCCAGAAATACAGTCTTAACCTGTCGGCCAGGAGCATTTCAGTCCCTGTGGATAAGTCTGCCCCTACATCCCCCAAAGAAGAAGAAGTAATCTGCATGATAAAGCACCTTGCTTTTCCCCCTAAAAAGTAGCCTCTCCTAATTCTTTTCTTTTCCTAATAACTTTCTTGCCCCCTCCACCCTCTTTCTAGAAATACCTTCCATTTTGTGTAACTACTTGGAGTGCCTCTCTGTTTCCTAGATGCGATGCTGCCCAACTCATGAATCATTTAATAAAGCCAATCAGATCTTCAAATTTACTTGATTGACTTTTGTTACTTACCAATATCTGTCTTCATTATTTTTTAATTCATTCACTTTTAAGAATTATTTTGTGGAGTGCCTGGGTGGGTCAGTTGATTAAATGCCTGACTTCAGCTCAGGTCATGATCTTGGGGTCCTGGGATGGAGCCCCAAGTTGGGCTCACTCTCAGCAGTGAGTTTTCTTCTCCCTCTTTCTCTGCCCCTCCCCCTGCTCCTGCTCTCTCTCTCTCTCTCTCATAAATAAATAGATAAAATCTTAAAAAAAAAAAAAAGAATTATTTTGCACCTCAAAGACAGAGGTAAGCAGAACGTGTACCTTTGGGGCAGGTATGTAAATAAAGATGGAGTTGAAAAGGAAGCCAAGGAGGGCAAAGGTCACAATTTCAGCCCTGTACCACGGCCTAGATAGAGGGGTTACCGGGAGCTCTCCAAAGGAACTAGAGGATCGAACCATTGTAAACGTCACACTTAAAAGGAATCAGCATTGTATTTCTTGTCTACGATTAGTTGGTGATCTGGTATTACCAACTGCCCCCCCAAATCAATTCTGCTGGGCTATTCACACCTCACTTTATTATTTTTTTAAAATTATTTTTTATTAAACACCAGAACTAATGCCTTTCTTGATCTTTTGGGGACGGGATCAAAACCACAATGTTGGTGGTGTCAGAGTCACATTCTACCCAACTGAGCTAACCAGCCAGCTTCGTACCTCATTTTTAAGTGGCTTTGTCCTCTTCCTTCCCCCAGGAGTAAAAATTTACCTTTCCCCCTCCATGTCTTCCCGGATTTATTCTTGTCATGCATTCCAGATATAATAATGCTATAATTTCCCAAATACTACATCCTATGCCTAAAAGAAAAAGAGCCTACCCTAAATCCCGGGTTCAGAGCACATTTAGAAAACTTCTTCCATTGTCTGTAAACAATTACTAAAAAGCTTTAAGTACATGTACTGTTAATGAATGAAACCTCAAAATAGTTCTTTTGAAAAGACAAGGCAATGTCCCCTGTCCCTCCTTTCAGTTGTTGCCAGATGGCTGCGGCCGCATCCTTCCCCCACTTCTTCATCAGTTCCTGCAACGCCCTCCCAGATAAACCTTGCTCCCAAATCTGTCTCAGGGCCGGCTCTTGGGGGAGCCCGAACAGTGCCCTTCTGAGTACCTGAAATGTCTAGCAGCCCTGGGCCCGTCCTTCATCTGACGACAGACAGCGGAGCCCAGAGGCAATTGACCCTTCCAAGACTGCCAGTGCCTCTATTCCGAACAGATTTCTCTGGGACGGGCCGAGTAGACATCTGGGTTTGTGATCCTGCACCCATAAGACACAGGGAAAAGGAGGTCTTTCTTTTTTACTTTTTTTTTTTTTAAAGATCTTGTTTTTAAGTACTCTCTATTCCCAAAATGGCGCTTGAATTTACAACCCCGAGTTCAAGAGTCTTATGCTCCACCAACTGAGCCAGCCAGGTGCCCCTCTTTTCTACATTTTAAAGCAGTGAGAGAACACATTTTACAACTTCATTTATTGTTATTTATTTATTTATTTATTTATTTTTGAGAGTAAGAAAACACGTGTGCATGGGGGGTGGGGCAGAGGGAGAGGAAGAGAGAGAATCTTCAGCAGGCTCCACACCCAGCATGGAGCACGACCTGCGCTCGATCTCATGACCCTGAGATCATGACCTGAGCCAAAATCAAGAAGCTTAACCGACAGAACCACCTGGACACCCCCCACATTTTACAACTTCAAACCCATAGTACAATCTATGCAATGCATGTAATCAAAAAAGCCAAATAGATAATTAAACAAAAAATATTTCCTTTCATAACCATCTCATATTCTATCATTTTTTTCTCTTTCAATTTTTTTCTTTTTCTGCTTCTTTATTTTCTCAAGTTGGGGTTTCTAGAGTCTCTTTTCAAGCGCTAACTTGCTTTGCTTAATTTTTGTCCTCCGGGCTTTTGTTACCTCATTAGCTTGAGTGCTTTCAGGAGGACGTTTAATGCTTCAACTCCAATTAGCAGGCTCTTCTGGAAGAAAACACATACCACTGTCATTTCTACATTAATTCTACGACCTTACAAAATTTGATTTCCACAAAAGAACGTGAAAATCATCTTCAACAATTTAGGCAGCAATTTCATCTGACAAATGTGAGATTTGATTCTTTCAAACAAGAAGACATGAAAGGTAAAATTCCTTTCATGTGAAAAATAGATACCCATGATTTAAGCTGTTTAATATCAATTACTCATAAAAACCTTCTTTTCCTAGATTTACTTCTAAATAGAATCTGAGGCTTAGTATTACATTTCCAAGACTGCTGGTCTTTTACCTGATTTTAAGGCATGGTTCACTTTCCCGTTTCCTAGGTGTTTGAAATGAACATTTCGCATTGGCAGTGATAGGATAATAGAAGCCAACCGCAGTCACCACCACATCCGAAGCCTGCTCGTTGTAAAGTAATGCCAGATTCGTAAACCGCGATCGAAAAGTAATGTGAGTTTTTCATTAGAACTTCAACATGCACAGATTAAGTGGTCAAGGCTCCTTCAAAAGAATTGTTCTCAATATATTCTGAGCCACAGTGGATCAAAACATACTTAGAACCATATACCCAGGGTATATTCTTTTCTTTTTTTAAAGATTTATTGATTTATTTATTTGAGAGAGAGAGGTGGGAGGCACGGCAGAGGGAGAGACTCTCAAGCAGACTCCCGGATGAGCACGGAGCTGGGTGCAGGGCTCCATCTCATGACCCAGGAGATCATGACCTGAGCCGAAACTAAGAGTTGGTCGCTCAACCAACTGAGCCCCCAGGCACCGCCCTCCGGGGTATATTGTCTTGAGTCTCTCACTAGTGCCAAATATTTCTTCTTTGAGAACTGGTTAATTTTTTTAAAGACTGACCAAAAGAATTTGATAGGTCTAGTGAATAAGATGGGCGATCATACCAATGGCATTGACTTAGCAAAAAAAGCCTAGCAGTAAAAATATTGACACTGGTGTTCCTGCCTCCGAGACGAGTCTTTTGTGCCCGAAGTGTTCTGGGCAGCAGCGTCGCTGGCAGCTGCAGCTCCCTGAGGTCGTGTCTGTGGCCAGTTTGCCAATTACTGTACCCCCAGCACCTACTATAGTGACAGTACACAGCCGGTGCTCAATAAACATTGGTTGACTGAATGAATCAATGCAAACATACACAAGGGTACTCATTCAAAGTACCTGACATTCATTTAAGGCATCTATTTGAAAGAGTTGTGAGGGTTTTGTTTTGTTTTTTTAGAGAGGGGGGAGCAGAGGGAGAATCTTCAGCAGGCTCCACACCCAGCACAGAGCCCACTATGCAGGTTGGACCTCACAACCCTGACATCAGGACCAGAGCCAAAACCAAGAGTCAGGTGGTCAACCGACAGAGCCACCCAGGTGCCCTGGAAATAACTGTCTTTCAAAATAGTTTCCATAATTTGTAAACGCAACAATTTTCTGATAATTTATGGGAAATGCCCCAACCTACTCTCTAATTTTATTTATTTTGGCATAATACCCCCTTCTAGATATAGTCTATTTTATAAGATAAAATAGCACTTTTACAGTAATTATGTTGGATAGATAGGGAAGACAATTTCACCTCTATTTTATAGATTAAACATTGGGATGTTAGGCAGTTAAATAATTTGTTATTAGTTAGAATATTTTTGGCCACTAAAAATAGCAATCCGAAGTCATACTGACAAATGCCCATTTCTGACCAAACAAGGGAAGGGGATTACTCCTGGTGCTGGGGATGGGGTCAGCTGCTCCTAGAGCGCCAGGGCTGGGTGGGGCAAGATGAATGCCTGAGTAAGACTGGGGTCCTCCTGGGACAGAGAAAGGTGAGACTGCATCCTGGGTCAGTACTGCGTCCCTTACAGTTGCCAGACGGCACTCAAACCTACCTCTCCTAAACTCCGATGTAGTTTGTTTGATGGGAACTGCTATAACAGAGTTGTATTTTACAAGCTCGTTTTACAGCAAGTTTTCAGGGATTAATAAATTTTACCCTGAGAACATATCAGCAGTTTTATTCTGGCTGAAAGTTAAGTTTGATTTATGTGTCTTATGTTTTTGATTCAGTTTAATACAGTTCATAAATGAAGAGTTGTGGGGAGAATGCAAATTATACAAGTTTTTGTGTTTGTCATTTTGATTCTTAAAGTTCTATTACATTCCTAGAGTCCTTCTGGTGGCACTATTCTAAATCCCTTATTAACATCTGTGAGTCTGCAGAATGCATTCCAGTAATTTTTGAAGTGGTGTTCTTTAACGTTTCCCCACAGAGAAGAATTAATGTTTCCCATGAGCTTCTACCCTAAGTCCTCCTAAGAAATTGCAGAGTTGAATAAATGTAAGATTTGTGATTAGCATCTTTAAGATACATAATATGCCAATGTGGCAGACATTGCAAGTGGCTTGCCCAATAGCTATTGTTTTTATTCACAGAATACAATTCTGTTCTAGGTACACAGTGCCCAGTTAAAATATTGAACTCTCAGGCTCTCTGGTAGTTGTAGGTCCCCTATACCATGGTTCTGGCCAATTCTCAATTCTATAAACAGTGGATCGGTGGAGCTTCTGGGAACATACCCATTGCCTTCCCCCTCTTTTTCCTGCCTAACTCACAGACACGATGCTTGACATTGGAGGAGCCATCTTGCCACCATGAAGATGGAAGAAACATCCTAAGGATGGAGGACCAGAAAGCGAGGAGGAACCTGGGCCGTTGGTGACTTCCTTGAGCAGCTGCCACAGACTGGACTGCCCACCTTTACTCTTACCATGTGAAAAACAAATCCCTATTTGGTGAAGCCATTATAGTTAGGTTTCTGTTTACATGCGTCCAGATGCAATGCCTGACAGACACATTCAGTATTCCCAGTGAGAAGACTGAACAACAGGACCATTAAGACGTGAAGTCTTCCCCTGCCTAACTTACTAACTACAATTCATTCTCCTCTGATGTGTGATCTGTGACAGTCGTTAGCTCATATGCAATTGGCAGATAGAGAAATGAGGACGGCATGACACGGGAGTCGCATAGATTTACACACTATTTTTCACATTACATTGATATTTTGAAGCAACGCATGAAGATCTTAAGAGAAAAACTCAAAATCTTACAGAAATGCCTTTCTTCAATACAAGTAGTGGCCATTTGGTGGCCTCAAGAACCACCAGAAGAGTTGTTTCCTCCAGTGAAGAGTTCTAATTTCATCATCTACATCTCAGAGGAGGCCATGTGAGCTCTAGGGACTGGTGCTGCAAAAACTGGCAGGGTAGGGACGCCTGGGTGGCTCAGCTGGTTTAGCATCTGCCTTTGGCTCAGGTCATGATCCCAGGGTCCTGGGATGGAGTTCCACATCGGGCTCCTTACTCAGTGGGGAGGCTGCTTGTCCCTCTGCCTCTGCCCCTCCTCCTTCTTGTGCTCTCTCTCTCTGTGTCAAATAAATAAATAAAATCTTAAAAAAAAAAAAAACCCTGACACATGAACTGCAGATGTACGTGCAGATTGATTGTGCTAATATTTTGATCAGAATTCTTATTGTTACAACATTGCATAGAATTTTAAGTTTGTACCAGGCCCATTTTCCCCCTAAGTCCAATCGATTTTTAGAGTGTGATCTTGTAAAATTCAATTTTTAGAAAGGGAATACATATATCCACTAAAGCAGAAATGTCTGATTCTTAGAAACAGATTTTAACCCTTGTCAGGACTGCCATTAATGGTCTGCATAGATTTTTTTAAAAAATCATATCATTAGGGCTTCTAAAAAAAAATGTGCTGAGTAATGGAAATAATACTATGACGCGAGTGGCCTGGCCACAGAGAAAAGTCTTGTGCATAGTAGTGTTTTCTATATAAAGGAAATCATTTCACACCTTTGCAAGTACCATATGTTCTATTCGCAATGAATTCTAGAAACAAATTACCCCATAGAGCAAGTCTTTTCTAGTTCCTGTCTCCCTAAATAATCTCCAAACAAAGTGAGCAAGCATGGGCTGAGCAGAATCTTCCATGCATCTTTAATGTGTCGTGATGAACAACAGCACTACTCATTCAAAGACAACACCACTACAAGCCTTAGTAAGCCCAAACTCCACTCCTACTAGAAGAAACAACCTAAACTCTCCATCCACCTGTAAAATGGAACAGCATACTAAAAAATTAGAGCCCGGAAGAAGAAAAGAGTGAGGAGAAAGGTAGATATGTAAAACCTCCCTGTTTCTTTTAACTACATGAAGTTCAGAAAATTTGGGATCACTTATAAATTCTTTATAGAAACTTGGTATATTTTTTCCCCTTCTATTTCAGCCAAGTCCTAACCAAAAAAAATGTTCCCTTATGATCTGGCTCCTGCCCTGCCCATCTCTGGTCTAATATCCCACAATTCCACTGCTATACTTTCCACTCCAAAGGCACACTGGCCTTTTTGCTCTTCCTCCAGTTCTTCTTATACACCAAGCCCTTTCCCACCACAGGACCTTTGCATATGACTTTCCCTCTGCCTAGAACACTTTTTCCTCAGATAGTCACCAGACTTGCTCTCTCACCTCATTGTTCAAAGCCACCTCCTCTGAGAAGCCTTCCTAACTCCCCTATCTAAAACGGCACCACCTCACAATCCCAGTCTCTCTCTAGAGCCTTATTCTGCTTTTCCCACATAGCATTTACCACAACTAGGCATCATGTAATATACTTATTTGCTTGTTTATTATCTTTCCTCCACTAGAATGGAAGGCCCACAAGCACAGAGACATTATCTTGTTTGGTCACTGCTCTATCCCAGCCTAGAGGAGTGGCTAGCAAGTAGTGTTCTGCTAGATGCTGAGTACGTAGCAGTGAACAAAACTGAAAAATCTCTGCCCAATGGACCTGAAAGTTCAGTGATACACGGTAAGTGTTTGATAAATATGTGCTGAACAAATCCTCAGGGTTATAATCAAAATCCACTGAAATAAATATTTTGCCCCACAAGCTCATTATAGTGCACTTTAATGAGACCCTCGCTGGGCCCAAATCGAGGTGTCAGCAGGGCCTTCTCCCTCTGCAGGGTCCGGGAAGAATCCATCCCTTGCCTCTTCTGACTTCTGGTGGCTGCTGGCCTTCCCTGCTTGTGAGGCTATCACTCCAATCACTGCTTCTGTCTTCACATCACCTTCTCCTCCATGTCTACATCAAATCTGTCTGCCTTTCTCTTGTGAGGAGGTATATATGATGGCTTTGGGGGCCCACCGGATAATCCAAGATAATCTCCCCATCTGAAAAACATCACATCTGCAAAGACCTTTTTCTCAGACCAGGTAACAGTTGCAGGTTGCAGGGAAAAGACCTGATGTCTTTGGGGGCCATCATTCAGCCTAAGGCACGAATGTTTCAAATCTGGAGGGAAGTCCCTGTCAGGAGAATACCAGGACGTAGCTTTTATCCTTCTGCTTTGGGCTTTCCCCTCCTTGGGAACCATGTTTATTTCTGGAAAACTAAGAAAGGCGATGACTCTTTATTTTCATCTTAACAATAGAATTATATTTTCCAAAGAATCAGTGGAGTAGTATTTGTGACTCACTCATAAATGTGTTTGATTGTCTTCCATCAAGAAACTCCCACAAAATTAAGTTAATGAACAGTGGAGGTGGCAAAGCAATATTTGAGAACAAATTGTTTTATACCTTGTACCATGAGATCTCATCATGATTTGCAGACAGAATATGAAATCCTTACCGTTCACCACGTAGAGTCATAATTTCCACCTCACAAAAGCAGGCTGTGACCTTAGGGTACTTGCCAGATGCCAGTGAACAAAGTAGTGTCCAGCTTCAGGGGGAGAGCTGGAGTCCCGCAGCCTTTGGTGCGTTTGGGAGCCCCTACAGTGAAGGACAAACAGGCATCACTAAAAGATAAGGCCATTTTGATGCAATTAAGCCTCTCTGGAATTTGTTTTTGTTTTTTTAATAAAGATTTTTATTTACTTATTTGACAGAGAGAGAGAGAGGGAGCGTGCGTGCGCCCGTGCACAAGGGAACACAAGCAGAGGGAGCAACAGGCAGAGGGAGAGGGAGAAGCAGGCTCCCCACTGAGCAGGGAGCAGCCCGATGTGATGCGGGGCTTGGGGCTCGATCCCAAAACCCCAGGATCATGACCAGAGCCCAAGGCAGATGCTTAACCGACTGAGCCACCCAGGTGCTGAAGGCTCTCTGGAATTTGATTTGGAAGCCCAGAATTTATATTTGCCCTTCTTTTTGGCTTCTTAAAAGAAAAAAAGTATTCTACAATTTTTTTTCCCTACAACTTTATTCAAAGTATTTTCACTCCTTCTTTAGTAAGAAAGAATATTCTTATAAGGATTTATTTAAATACGGTCAAATTTAATCAGTGTGTAAAGTCACACTTATTTTTCATAATAGTATTTTGTTCTTGTAAGAATCTCATTGTTAAGTAATATATTCTATTGAGAAAGTCAGGTCTAACAAAAAAAGATTTGAATGATTCTCATGACTCTTACTTATCATGAATTCAGAGGAACATTTTAATTTTGTTTAATTTTATTTTTGCATTAGTATTTTTCAAAATAAAATTGTGAGAGTAAATTGTGAACTTCTCCTTTATCAGAAAACCTGGTTTTAAAGACTTTGATTCTGGGGCACCTGGGTGGCGCAGTCATTAAGCATCGGCCTTCGGCTCAGGGCGTGATCCCAGGGTCCTGGATTGGGCTCCCTGCTTAGCAGGAAGCCTGCTTCTCCCTCTCCCACTCCTCTTGCTTGTGTTTCCTCTCTCGTCTCTCTCTGTCAAATAAATAAATAAATAATCTTAAAAAAAAAAAAGACTGATTCTGATTAGGTCCATAAAATTGACAGCATACGTATTTTTCTTGGGGATTAAAATTTTCTCAAGTACGCTGTTTCATTTATTCACGTAACATTTATTTTTTGAACACCTATCATGTGCCGGGGATGGTATCAGGCACTGGGGATACCAAAGTAAACAAGATCAGTCTCTTCCCTCAGGAAGCCTGCGGTGTTAACGGGATGGGGACAAGGACATGGTTTCTCACAGAGTGTGTCAGTGCTCCGCGGGGGCTGGCAGGTGGTGGGAAGATGGAGCAGAGGCCCACCAGTCTTCAGGAGTCCCGGCACCCCTCGTGAAAGGAAGCTGAGGCCTAAAGAATGGGTCAAAGTCAGACGGTTGCTCAAGGAGACTGCAGTGTGTGTGTGTGTGTGTGTGTGTGTGTGTGTGTGTGTGTGTGAAGGCTCAGAAGTAAGAGAACGGCTAGGGCTTGGGAAATGGAGGTGGTTTAACATGGCTAGATCTGAGAGTGACAGGGCCGAGTTAAAAGAAGTGGGGAGACCAGCCCCTCTGTGGCCCCTAAACTTATTAAAGAGCCTGGACTTCAAAAGCCATTGAAGGACTTTATTTAATTTCATTAATTAATTAAAGATTTTATTTTTAAGTAATTACTCTACCTAGTAAGGCGCTCAAACTCATAACCCTGAGGTCGAGAGATGCATGTTCTACCGACTGAGCCAGCCAGGCGCCCCTACCATTGAAGGATTTTTAAAGAAGGGCAGTGGTACGCAGAGATCTGTATATTATAATGATCATTCTAGTTGCAGGAGGGTGGGGGGGTCCACGGGACAGTATACTTACCTAAACTGGAGCTCAGTGAGGAAGTTTGCAGATTCAAAAAATAATTTCCCCTAGTAATATTCTTAAAACAAACAATGAAGTTAAATATTTTTGTGGAACCGTGACAAGTTTTAGTGGTCTGGGTGAATGAGTTTTCCAATCTCTTGCTCATTAGCCTAGTTTTGTCTATAAAGAACACGATTGACAAGAGCTTTCTGTAATTTTTATTCCAAAGTCATCTGACACAAGCCTAAATAAGTAAACCTAACCTGCCCAAAGAGTATGGAAACATATCAAAGCTGCTCTGATCCCCAAAACTATAGGTATTGAAGCAGCCCATAGTGTTACCAATGGCACTTCTCTTGGCTCTCAGAACCCGCAGGTGGATTTCCTTGCTGTTTTCCCAAACATCATATTGCCCACTCCAACACCTCCCATTCCCTTGAGGTAAAGGGATGGATGCAGGTTGCAGGACATTCTCAGGAACGGAAAGGTCAGAAAACCTACTTCTCCCTGAGTCCAATCACACATTCCTGTGCCTTCACCTGGGGTGAAAAGGGGCTACTCCTTTGATGGCAAAGTATAATTTTCATGCAAAGCGTTCAGTTGCACTTCTTCTCTCCTCCAGCAGGTGGCAACATGTAAGTGACAAAACTCCAAAGAGGCCCATTCACAGCCAAAGCCAGAAGGGCACTGAATGTTTAAAATTCTTAACTAAATGCCAACTGTTAAAATATTTAAATTTTGTTTAAATTGGCATAAAATGGAAGGCCTACATAAGGCCCTTGGGATTACAAATAATTGTGGCAGAAGCAAGCACCTCAACATTTTTTATAAAAACAGAATCCTAAATTCTCTGGTTTTTTATATAAAAAGATGGTGCTACTAACCAACGCCAGTGGTGACTAGTCTACAGAGGATCCCAGGAGATCACTCTGGGTTTCCTGGGCAACGAACCAGCTGTGACCAACAGTCTCCCTTCCCTGTTTCTTCCAAACTCAGCTAGCTTCCCATGGCACCTGGGGCTTTTTCCCTCCCAGCAGGAGGGCCTGCGATCTCCCAAAGACACCCAAGGAGTCCAGATACAGGCAGCTGGTTCTCTCAGATAACTCCTGACAGTTGACATCTACACCCTGACAGCGTGATACCAAACAGTCTGTGTGGACCCCACTGACAAGAATGTTCACAGCTTTGGTCATGGAGAGAACAAAAGGGGAGAGGAGGGCCCTTCTTGGAAGGCCCACTTAGGACATGTCCGACAGAGCTCCCTGCCCCTAGGGTGTCCCCTGAGCCTTCTCTTGCAGACTCTTGGCTTGCAACTTTCCCTGTAAAGCCTGTTCCTTTGTCTGTGACACTGAATTTGCCGCAGCCCTATTGATGATAACATATGCTTTAAGTTGCTTTCCAGATGCCAAGCATTCCTTATGTGTACAAGGTTTCACAGTTGTAATCCTCTGAAGATCAACAATATATAGAATAAGACAGGAATCTTTCTAATTAGAAGGAGGCAAGTAAAACCATGATCTGTTCCCCAGTGGAATGTCTTTAAAGGTCTTTTTTTTTTTTCTTTTTTTTTCTTTGATAAAGAGAGGGAGCACAAGTAGGCAGAGCAGGAGGGAGAGGGAGAGGGGGAAGCAGGCTCCCTGCTGAGCAGAGAGCCCCACAAGGGCTCCATCCCAGGTGGGATCATGACCTGAGCTAAAGAGACGCTTAAGCTTCACCGACCGAGCTGCCCAGGCACCTCTTTAAAGGTCTTAAAAAGCATCATTAGGATTTGTTGTGAGATTTAAGAAATCTTTAATTTTTATTTCCCTGTTCTTCTATGGCACTATGGGTTTAATAGAGTTGTAAAATTTACCCTGACATTTTCTGTCCCACAAGACTATGGAAACATCATTTGCTGAACACCCCTTTTTCTGTGGATTTTTGGGGGTACTGAGAGGCTGAGATCAACTGTAGGAAAGGAAGTGCTATACTGTGACATCCACTTTTAGTCTTCCATGCTTCAAAATACAGCGTGAAAGACCTTATAATCATTCAGCAGTACGTGGTGTGATTTCACAGCTCTTTGTGATATGTTTGTACAAGAAAAATCTTTTCTCTTTGGCCTACCCAACTAATGACTGAAAAATGAAGAGAAAATAGCTCTCGAAGTTTAAATTATGAAAATACCTATTGCACCAGCATAAAAAATGATTATTATCTTGAATATGGTTAAGATACTGTGTTTCTGAGGGCTTGAGAGCTCAACTTATTTTTTTGTCATCCTATGTGACTAAATCCTATAAGTCACTGCTGATTACCTTAACATGTAAAATTACACACAAAACCTTTACAAGTTATTTTTTTTCACTTTCTAAAACCCATCATACTATAAGTTTAATTGATCACTTTCTCAGAACAAGAAATTAGACTTGCAGATAGAGCAATTATGGAAAACCCTGACATAGCTACAAAGTTGAATAAAAATTATCTACTTAAATAGAAAAAGATCATACCATCTAATATAGAAATTAAAACAAACCTACGAATATTAGTAGTAATTTTAAGAAGTAAGGTAACAGCCACCTATTAGCATAGGTTAAGGCAATGTTTATTTATTGACTTACTATTGGACTTACAAAAATGGAACCATACTGTTTTGTTTTTTAAACTTTTTTTTTTTTTTTTGAGATTTTACTTGTTTATTTGACAGAGAAAGAGAGAGCACAAGCAGGGGGAGCGGCAGAGGGAGAGGGAGAAGCAGGCTTCCTGCTGAGCAGGGAGCCCAATGTGGCGCTGGATCCCAGTACCCTGAGATCATGACCTGACCTAAAGGCAGACGCTTTACCCACTGAGTCACCCAGGCGCCCCAGAATCATACTGTTTTATAACACTTTTTCCACTTACCAGTATATCTTGGACAAATTTGCATGTCATTCTTTTAAAAGACTGTGTAGTATCCCAATACCTGAATATCGTTATGCTAACCAATTCCATATTTATACAGATACTTGCATTGTTTTCAATCTTTTGCTGTTACAAACGATGTTGCAATAAATAGCCTGTGTATATATATCTTTGTACTCTTGAATGATTATTTATAGAAGGTCAATTGCTGGAGGTAAAATTGCTGAGTCCAACAGTATGACTATTTGGATTTTAACAGATAATTCCAAAGAGGGCCTCCAGAGGTTTGAACCACTAAAGGTTCTTGTATAAATACTGTATCCGGCTAAGGCAGTGATTTTCAGACTTGGGTACTGTGGGAACTCTTTCTTTGAAAGAAATCCTTTTCAGCATCCAGAATGTAAAGCAGAAAAGAAGCTTTGTTTTGGTGGAAGCCGATACCTGGGTGGGAGGTCTGTAGCCCCAGCGGCTTGGCCCTCACCTTTGCCTCTGTGGCAGCTCCAGGCGGCCTCCTGGAGCACAGAGCAATAGAGGCAGTTCTCTTCTTTCTAACAATGTGTCCTCAAATATCTCTGACAGGCTGTAAGTAGAACTAACATGATCTAAGACCTAAATGTTACTATAAAGCGCCTATTATCCTTCCTTTCTTCCTTCCTCTCATTCTTTCTTTTTTAAGATTTTATCTATTTATTTGTCAGAGACAGAGAGCGAGCACAAGCACGGGGAGCAGCAGGCAGAGGGAGAAGCAGACTTCCCGCTGAGCAAGGAGCCGGATGTGGGACTCCATCCCGGGACTCTGGGATCATGACCTGAGATGAAGGCAGACGCTTAACTGACTGAGCCACCCAGGCACCCCTGTTTCTCTTCATTTTAATAAGAGAAGGACAAGATGCAATATTCAAATAAATACACAAACTCATCTACAAAGCTAGTGACTGTGACTGTTAAAACTGAAAAGAAGCTCTTGCCCTTCTCATCATATAATATTTTGAAATATTAATTCATTAACTGATATGTAAGAACCTGAAATGAAGGAAAGGTGAGTTGGGGTGTGACGATAATACACAGAAGGACAGGTGGTAAAAATGTGAAGAACCACCTATATATCATTGCAATCAGTGACTCTATTCAGGAGTTTAGAAGCTTATTTTCAATGTTTTCTTAACAAATCTAAGTTCCCAGAGAGACAATGAAAGAAGAGTGCACCAGGTAAGCATACATAAATGTCTGCTGAGGCTAGGGAGCCATTTGCACTGGTCATCTCTGAAAACTTGATGTCCTGCTCAGAGCTCTCACTCCAGATCCGAGCTTCTGTGAGATTCCTCTAAATGGGGGTCTCTGCTTCCCCTGTTTTCCCAAGAGAATACCCACACCCCTCTCTCTCTCTCTCTTTCCTCTAAACCTTTTTACTTTTATTCCCATTTTTGTCAGATTGAAATCATGCAAGGTTTATTTCAAGGTTGCTTCACAGAGGCATAATTAAGCTCATACTTTTTAGCCAACCAGGTATTGTCCCCCTTTTCATAATTATATAACGCTTCTTAAAAGCATCCAGAAATCCTGGCTCATAGAGACAAGGATGCAACACATTCAACCACCTCAAAGGAGCAGATCTTTAACCTCAATCAGATGCTTATTGTGAAGGAAGAAAAACTCGGGAGAAAACCCACAGAATGCTAGAATGATTTTATTCGGTGAGTCAACAAATACGTGAGGCTCTATGAAGCAATGCGCTGGTTGCTAAGAGAGTGCAGAACACACAAACCGCGGGCGCTACCCTGCGCCTGTGATCTCACCGGGGCGACCAGGCCTACACACCCAAGAAGTTCCATGATCATAAGGTAGTTTTTGAATAAAATGTGAAATGTGTGGTACAGATGATAGCTGCTGTAGAAGACCCACCCTTTCAGGGTCTCAGTTTATTAATCCCTTTAGAGTTTCACATGCCCTTGTTCCTGGTCTAGCCACTTTAATTACAGAGCATCTCAGAATCCTTTGCCCACTTGAACTTTCGTATCTGCCTTACCAGTCCTCGATCCTGGTAAACGCCACTATCTGTTTTCTCAGCTTACTCTCCTAGGGTGCTAACCATCGCTGGAGAGAATGATGTTCTTTGCTTTACCTGCTTCTCTGTGTGGTGTCTCACAATGGCTCTTCCAATTTTTCTTACTCTCCTGGAGCTCCTGGTCCCAGAAGCTCCTTCATTTCAGCAGGTGACCTCACCTCCTGTACAGGAATGAGTGGCTTGATTGCACCTTCCATCCTTCCCATCTGAATTTTTTTCTGATCCTTGCTCTTCCTTTCCAAAAATAACTTCTCCACCCTTCCCTGATGATTCTCTCCCCTACAGGCTTCCTCCAGAATTTGACCTAACCATGATTTTCCCTCTCCTGCTGGAACTGCAGTCTCTCAAACTGTTGGCTTCTCCTTCTCAACCCACAGACACTGTCAAGACTGCCCTATTCCCTCACCTCCTGCATTAGTTACTGTTGCATAACAAATTACCTCAAAAGTTAACAGATTAAAACAACACTTATCTCACAGTTTCTGCAGGTCAGGAATATAGGATCAGGTTAGCTGCATCTAGCTCTGGGTCTCTCATGTGGCTGTGATCACCATGCCAGCCACAGCTTGTCTTGGGGCTGCAGAATCTACTTCCAAGGGTGAGCTTCCTCACAACATGGCAGCTGGCTTCCCCCAGGGCAAGAGATCCAAGAAGGCAAGAGGAAAGCCCCGGTGCCTTTTAGGACCTAGTCTCCGAAGTGGCATACCATCACTTCTGCCTTATTCAATTTACTAGACGTGAGTCAGCAAATCCAGGCCACACTCAAAAGAGCAGAAATGTTTCCACCTCTCAAAGAAAGGAATATCAAAAAAATCGTAGACATATTTTAAACCCACCACATCTCTCAAACCGTGTTTTTAAAGATTTTATTTATTTATTTTTGTGAAAGCGAGAGAGAGCGAGTGTGAGCACACTAGTGGGGGGCAGAGGGGCAGAGGGAGAAGCAGACTCCCCGCTGAGCAGGGAGCCTGGTGCAGGGCTCAATCCCAGGACCCTGGGATCATGACCTGAGCCAAAGGCAGATGCTTAACCAACTGAGCCACCCAGGCGTCCTCAAACTGTTTTTTTAAGCCTGCTAGTTCTTCAAGCTACTTTGCTCCTTCCTTACTCCTTTCATTGCCATGCTTCTCAAAGCAGTGATCCATTCCCTTCCCCCACTGTCTAATCACTTACTACTCAACTGTTGACAGTCCAGATGATTATTGTCTTCCTGGATTTTGTATTCCTTCTGAATGAGCGCAGCATTCAAGGCCCTACAAAACCTAACCATAGCCTAGCTTTTCATTTCGTCTCCCCCAGTTCCCCTTACACCTCAGGTAGGTGGATTTCTCATCATCATTCTCCAAACATGACCTCTGCTTCCCACTTCCATGCTTTTGCTCAGATGGTTTCCCTCACTAGAAAGGTGCTCTCCTCATGTTCTCATTGTTCAAGACCCAGTTCAGATGCCTTTTCATCCAAGAAGATTTCCTTGTTCTTCCCCACCCTCCTCTCTACTCCCAAACCGGGTTATCATTCCATTTCATACCACCACTGCGTTGGTATACATCTTTGTATTCCTTTCAGAATCCCAACAATACCTGGTTCATACTAAGTCCTTAATCTTTTTTGAATGAACAAATTTACCTAAATCATTAAGATTTAATTTTACTCTTATCAAAAGGTAAATTAAAGTCCCTATAATCTCCAACTCTGTTAGACTAATATATTGAGCTAAGGGAAATTGCAGAATGGTCTCTGCTAAAGAAGAATAGTCTTTTCTATTATTTGAGCAATTTTAATGGACTGGCTCAAATTAAATCATGATTATTCTCCAAAATGGTTTGCTTCTGAGATATGTTTGCATATAGTATTTTTACAGTTCCTGGTCAACATGAAATTTCCATGGAAACAGATCACACACACTGGAGAAGAAAAGAATTGAATTGTGTTTGAGCTGCATTTTGTCATCTCCATGGAGCTATTTGTGCTAAATATTTGAGTGCGTAGGGAAACTATAATTTAAAATCACCCAAGTAAAGACATAATATTTAATGCTTTTTAAAAATGATAATATCTGCTACTAGTGCGAGATTTTTATTAATATGTGGAGATACTATAAAAAGAAGTTTGACTATTTCTTAAATCATACATTAATATCAGCAAATAAAATACCATTTGTCTCTTTGCCAGTGAAGAAAAGGGAAGAAATTAAATGCCAGCATGGAAAGGGAGGTGGTGCTGTTTTTGGTCAATAGATAGAATAATTTCTTCTGGATATCATTCAGCTTTTGGTCTAGGTTTGTGTCTAACAATGAACTACCTAACAATAGTTGTATAGAAACTAAAAGATAAAAAAAATTTTTACTCAGTAAATAGTACTGTAAACCTTTATGATTTGAGAAATGTGTTCTTTTCCTAAGCACTGTAAGACCTACCCAGGAACTTAAAATCACTAGAAATACTGTATCTTGAAGATTATCTTTTTCTAATCTGTTTTGGGAATATAAATCTTCATACATCAAAATTATTAGAAATTTATTCAAACACCTCAAAATGTGCAAGAGGAATCAGAAACATCTCAGGATTTCTTTTAAGTTCTCATTCAATGGCATTCCTGGGTGGCTCAGTCAGTGAAGTGTCTGCCTTTGGCTCAGGTCATGATCCCAGGGACCTGGGATCAAATCCTCCATCAGGCTCCTTGCTCAGTGGGGAACCTGTTTCTCCCTCTGCCTGCCACTCCCCCTGCTTATGTCGTCTCTTGCTCTCTCTCTCTCTGACAAATAAATAAAATAAAATCTTTTTAAAAAAAGATTTATTTAAAAAATAAAAAAATAAATTCTCATTCAACATCGACTGTTGACTTTTATTTTTACATTTCAATAAGTATAATCAGAACAAACAATAGAAAAAAAGGAAAATAATTACAAAAGTTGCATATCCTTTTGCACACATAGGCTATTCACAAAAGAAGTTACATCACACTTATTCTACATATTACTTGCTCCACAATTACAACTACTGTTGGTTTTGATTGATTGATTGATTTTTCCAACTGTTGGTTTTTAATGTTAATGAAAGAATGTATTGGTAGAAGGCTATTTTAATGTGTCAGTAACGTAGAGGCCACTTTTAGGCAAAGAGGCTTGAGCAATGGAATGTTGAAAGGCCCACAGAGACCCCCTGGCTGAATACACCACCCATCATCAGCTGACCCACCTCAAAATATCTGTAGGTCCTAACTAACCAATGGGTTACTTACAACCAGGCACAGTTACCAAAAAAGGGAAAATTCTATACCTCGCGATATCTCCTTCTTTTCCCTTTAAAAACAGCCCGGTCCCAGTCCCACTTCTGTGCAGCCAGCTTCTTCTCTGCCCGCCTGCCCGCTGCTCTCTTGCGCTGTGTTCCATAACCTTCCGTCTCCTTTGTTCTGCCTCAGGTGAATTCGTTCACCTCCTGCACCACCAGCTGCCACCCGATCGTCACCCCACATTTGGGGGCCCCCACCGCATTTAGGCACCACAAGTAACACACTTAGCTTGTTCTTTATCGATCAACTCTACACCAAAATTTATCTTACAAAAAAGACCACGTCTCTTGCTTTGCCAGGGTCAAAAACTGTAAAAAAGCAAGAAAAGTTAAAAAAAAGTTAAAAAAAAAAAAAAAAAAAGCAGAAAGCAGTCAATGGAGTATCCCTTCCATTTAGTCAGTTTTAATTATTTTCTGATAGTTTTGCTCTGGTGGAAATTTGAATGAAGCCTCTACCTAGTTGTCCGAAGGATAATAACCCCCTCGGATAGGTTTGCTGCAAGCGAACTTCCTCCAGGTGGGGGGGGGGGGGGGGGGGGGGGGCTGGCTTCCAAGGTCTGATTATTTCCTCACAGGCCTGTAGGACTGCCGACACCTTCAGCTAAATTACGGGCAACCATGTTGAAAGGAGCTCTAGCTTTCTTACAGGATCCAGCTTTTCTTTTCCGGGGCAGCTGTAGCTTTGACTGGAATAAACAGCAGCTCTGAGGTAATCACCTTGACTTTGACTCTTCCACGGGGGTTGTGACTTTAGAGGNAAAAAAAAAAAAAAAAAAAAAAAAAAAAGTATATATATATATATATATATATGAAAAAAGCCAAAATACTCAGGCCTGGAAAGTGACATTTTGATTAATTTTAATGAGAATCTATGTGCTATAATCTAGTTTTCCTTTCAGATTCATTCTGCAGCCTACTCTGTGCCCTGAGAGGCCGGCCTATATGGACTACAGGGCTGGGCTCCCTGCCTTCCAACATCTATTTGGGTTCAGCGAATGGGAGCGGGGGTGCTGGTACTGGTAGGAAATTGGTGAGAGAGTGTGAAAGGGATGTTTATTTCCCTGGCTCCCTCCCTTCCACCTTGCCATAGGTTGACTGTTTCCCTTTGCCAGAATTACTGCTCCTGATAGGTTGTCCTCACCACGAAGTTCACCCCCCAGGGCTCAGCAACCATTCCTTCCCCTTGCCCTTTCAAACATAAATGTGGAAATTGCTCCCCGCTGTTACTAACCTTGGGGCACTACACTATCCCTTCTATTTTTCCCCAAAATCTTGCCTTTATAAATAATCCCTTTATTAAACTCTCCTTAATTACTCAGTTTGGCAGTGCCATCTGCTTCCTGGATCCTGATGGATACAGATGGTATTGATTTTCAACAAGAAATCTCAGAAACTTGATTCTACATTGCAGTTTGATTCTACAATACCATTCATATTATGGGCACATTTCCCTGTTCATGGCCTATTTTATGACCAAAACCTTCCCGCGCCTCCAAGCTGACCCTTGATGTACACTGCCTTCTCTCTCTGCACAAGTGAGAGGGATTTAGAACAATTCTTCCTTCTGTCCTGGGAAGGAACCCAGACCCTGCGCATATTCATGAACAATGAGACTGTAGCTTTCCCTCAAGTAGCGGCCAGTCTGTCTGACTAATCTTCAGTGCTGATTGTTGGTTTTCAAATGAGGCTCCCTGCTGGGACTGGAGTCTGACCTTGAACCCCAGTCTTATAAATCTGGCCTATACTTTTCCCAGACATTTAGTTTTTTCCCCATTGTCTTTCAGCAGCTGGCTGCTTCCTATGTCACCAAGATGGACCTTCTTTTCTATGTCTTTGGCCTGTTTCTGAACCTAAAAATTGTCTGTCTCGAAATCTGTTCTATTACACTACACCTGTCCCTTAGATAGGAATCCTATTCACTGATTCTCATGGAATTTCCTGTTGGGACTCCTGGCCCCTCCTTGGAGGCTATGCCCCAGGTCTCATGCCTCCCACATGTGGTACTGGCAGTGGGATTCTGAAATAGTTCATGCCCATGGTTACATCACTCATGATCAATACAAACTGAAGGAGAATGGACAATACAATGTTAAAAATAAAGACACACAAAGCAAGAATCAGTTAAGTGTGCTTTCAGCAAAATACTAAGGATAATGCGTTCTAAGCAACCAATACACATATTGCTCAGTTTATTAGCTAATTGGCATTTTGATTTACAAATCAACCCTTGTAAGTCAATTCCCTAAGCCTTAATCACCCTAGATAAACTTCAGAATAAGGAATTTAAAAGCCTAAGGATCAAGATCCTGAAAAGAGAGTAATAATCCTTGGACTCCAGCATAAAGACTCTGCCAGGAAACAACCTTAAATGTCCAAAAATAGGAGAAAAGTTAAAATTATGGTATTAATAAAAGCTATTTTGTTGGACACCTATGTGCCGGGTATTTTACATATATAAATTTATTTAACTCTTAACAACCCTGAAATTTTGGTATTTTATTAATGACCAAGGCTGAGAAAGGTTAACTGCCTTCAGTCACACTGCTAGTATTTGGGGAACTGGAATTTGAATTCAGGCTTGTTTAAAAGCTCATTCTTCTCTCTATACTTCTGTGTATTATGCTAATACATCAATACAATAGAATATTGGCCTGCCCTTAAAATAATAAATATGATGACTCTATCGATATAGAAGAAAATGTATATGAAAAATGTAAATGCAATATAATATAAAAACATAAAAATTCAATGACCCTAAAGTCGTGTACAAAAGGGAACTCAGAGAAATTAAAAGTGGTTGCTACTTTAAAGCAATGAGATTATGTTTTGATAATTTTTTAAAGATTTATTTATTTATTTATTTGAGAGAGAGAGAGAGAGAGAGAGAACAAGCACAGATGTGGGGAGGGAGAGAATCTCAAGAAGACTCCCGGCGGACCGCAGAGCCTAATGCAGGCTTGATCTCCCGACCCTGAGATCATGACCTGAGCCCAAACCAAGTCAGTCACTAGCCAGTTGGTCACAAGTGTAGGTAACAGGACCCATGGGCAGAAAGAGGGGCACTGGAGTTGTGAGGAGTGACTGATTTATATACTATGAGGTTGAGGGAAGTAAGGAGAAAGGAAGGTGTCCAAAAGGACTTTAATATGCTAAAGAAGACCCCCGAGGATACTGGAGGCCTTGCTCTTATCAAGCTAATGGTGTTTTTCCCTTTAGCCAAGCATTAACATTAAGATAGTTAGAAGTTTCCTGGAGGCATGCCACACACATCCCACCCCGGAGTTGGTGGGGGGGGGGGTTTGCAGAGTGTCAGCTTGCGCTTTGTCCTCAGCTAGCCTTCTCCCTCATCATAATGTCAGAATTGAGTTAAATTGTAGGACACCCAGCTGTTGTGGGAGAGTTGTTGGTGGCATATAAAACCCCCCACAAGTTGAAATTGGGAGCAGAACCATTATTCCCAGTCACCCCCTTAAAATGATTAAATCTAGCGGTAGAGCACAGGAATAATTTTTTTTTAATTAATAGACTTAATTTTTTAGAACAATTTTAGGATTACAGAAAAATTGAGCAGATAGTACAGATCCCATATTCTATCCTTAGATCTACATAATCTTCCTCATTATTAGCATCTTTACATTAGTATGTAATATATTAATTAGTGCAATTAATGAGCCAATACTGTTACATTACTAATAACTAAAGTTCATAGTTTATTCAGATTTGCTTAGTTTTTACGTAATGTCCTTTTTATGTTCCAGGATCCCATCCTGGATGCCATGTTACATTTAGATGGTATGTCATCTTTTTTTTTTTTTTTAAAGATTTATTTATTTATTTATTTATTTGATAGAATAAGAGAGAGAGGGGGGCACCTGGGTGGCACAGCGGTTAAGCATCTGCCTTCAGCTCAGGGCGTGATCCCAGCGTTATGGGATCGAGCCCCACATCGGGCTCCTCTGCTAGGAGCCTGCTTCTTCCTCTCCCACTCCCCTGCTTGTGTTCCCTCTCTCGCTGGCTGTCTCTATCTCTGTCAAATAAATAAATAAAATCTTAAAAAAAAAAAAAAAAGAATAAGAGAGAGAGAGAAAGCAGACTCCCCGCTGAGCAGGGCTTGATCCCAGGACCCTGACAGAGCCGAAGGCAGACACTTAACCAACTGAGCCACCCAGGCGCCCCAGCTGAGAAGGTTTCTAAGCAAAATATTGAAGGTGTAGCCTGGTCCTCCTGACTACTACTAGTGAAGTATGAGAAGGGAGAGATGAATGGAGGAAGAAATTGTTAAAACCAAAAAAGAACCAGAACTTAAAGCTTTGGAAAATTCTCAGCCTATCCATGATGCAAAATAGGAGAAAGCTTGTTCTGAGGATAACACTAAAGGTGTGGCTGAACAACCATTTGGTAAAGATATTAATATGGTTGTGAACCCTGAATTTAATCATCACCTCAACAGACAGGCAGGAATAGAGATGGGATTATACCAGCAGAGACTCTGCCAGTTGGCCCTAATAGGGACAGAGAAAAGGGGGAAATGAAGGAAGGCTGCTGGACTTTTTGTATTGTACAAAACTGAATGATAGAGCTCTTCTGCTATGAACGTGGTTTAACTTTTAGAAAAAGGAAGAATGACCTTGAAGGTAGTTCAGAGATCATTCGGCTTCCAAATCCACCATGCGCCCAGGGTGCAAGTTTGTTTTCTCCTTGGTTTCAGAGGTTGGGATCCTTCTAGAGCAGCAGAGCATTGGACTAAAAAGGATTATTCTCAAGCCTTAAGATCTAATGGAATTATATAAGTCCTGGAAATGTAGTGTACAGCATGGTGACTATAATTAATACTGTATTGTATATTGGATAGATACTAAATGAGTAGATCTTAAAAGTTCTCATCACAAGGAAACAAAATTGTAACTATCTGTGGTGATGGATGTTAACTAAACTTGTTGTGGTAATTATTTTGCAACATATACGTATATCAAATCATGTTATACACCTAAAACTAACACAATGTTATATGTCAATTATATCTCAATTGAAAAAATCTCTTATAATTAAAAATAAGATCTAATGGGATTTGCCTTCCTAGGTTTAGACTTGCTTGGGACTCGTCACCACCGCCCCCCCTCCTTCTTTCCTCTTTTGCCTTTTTGGAATGGGAATGTCTATCTGGCCCATTATTGTACTTTGGAAGCATATAACTGGGTTTCACAGATTCACAGCTAGAGAGGAATTCTGCGTCACGTTGAATCATACCTTTTGAGTCTTGCCGATATCTGCTTTAGATGATAATTTTTTTTAAAGATTTTATTTATTTATTTGACAGAGAGAGACAACAGACAGCCAGCGAGAGAGGGAACACAGGCAGGGGGAGTGGGAGAGGAAGAAGCAGGCTTCCAGCAGAGGAGCCTGATTCAGGACTCAATCCCAGGACTCTGGGATAATGCCCTGAGCCAAAGGCGGGTGCTTAACACCTGAGCCACCCAGGCGCCCCTGCTTTAGATGATAATTAAACGAGACTTTGGACTTTAGATTTAAGAATTGATGCTGGAACAAGTTAAGACTTTTGGGGCTACTGGAATAGACTGAATGTATTATGCATGCAAGAAGGACATGAATTTGGGGGGCCCAGTGGCAGACTAATGTAATAACTTAAATTGGTTTAGGGCAAGAGAATATTAAAAGATGAGAGAAAAAATGTAGAAACCTAGAATTCGGCACTCAGATAGCTTTGTGGGTGTCTTTAAGTTCTTAAGCCACAAGGAAGAAATTCAAACTTGCAACAACAGACAGTGCATTATGCATATGGTTCATGGAAGTATACTGATGAACTCCAATCAGAACCCAAATTCAAAAAGTCTTGGCCCTACATCAAAGCATGATAAATATTCATATACTTTAAGTTAAAATAAAATGTTTAAGTGCACATGTATCATTTAGGAATTACATTTGACTGTTAGTATCCAAGATCCACATTTATTGTGTAATAAGTCACACAAGGGCTTATTTTCTCACTGAAAAGAAGGCCAGAGATAGGCAGCAAAGTTCTCAACAATCAGACTCCTTCTATACCATCCCTTGTGGCATATAAGCTGGCACTTAGAGCTCAAGCCATCATAAATAAATTCCAGATGGCAAGCAAGAGGAAAGGGAGAACAAGAAAGGTCTCTCCCAGAAATCACACTCAGCAGAGTCCATTTATATCTCATCGACCAGCTCTAACTGCAAAGGTGCCTGAGAAGTGTCTTTTCTTTAGTACACTGACTATGAAGAATAAAATCTCAGTTTTATTGGTAAGGGTTAAGGGAAGAATGAGCTTCTTTTTTAAAATTCAAATATAGGGATGCCTTGGTGGCTCTATCAGTTGAGCGTCTGCCTTCGGCTCAGGTCATGGTCCCAGAGTCCTGGGATCGAGTCCTGCATTGAGTTCCTTGCTCGGCAGGGAGCCAGCTTCTCCCTCTGCCTCTCCCTGCCGCTCCCCTGCTCTTTCTCTCTCTCTCTGACAAATAGATAAATAAAATCTTTTTTAAAAATAAAATAATAAATAAAATTCAAGTATAAGTAACATACAGTGTTATATTAGTTTCAAGTATAAAGAATGAAAATTATTTAGGCAAGTAACAGACCCTACCAGTGTAGATAATTTTGTAATGATTCTTTGTTTAAGTGACTTAAAATTAATTGACCAATTAACTGGCCCTAATGGCACTGGATAGAAGAGCATCTACTCTACAGCCTATTCAAGTGGGGTATGTGGGATTCTCTGATGGAATGGGGGGCCACCAAATGTGGGGTGACCCAACTGGATGGAAGCCAGAGACATGGGGGCAGTGAAAGAATTCACCCAAGGCAGAAAAAAGGAGATAGAAGTTTACTGAATACACCAGAAGGAAGCGATGGGCAGGACAGCAGAGCAGAGACTGTCTGCAGCAAGGTGGTGGTGAGGGGCTGCAGTTACAGGGCAGAGTGATAGAGTATGCAAACATATGGAATTTTCCCTTTCTTGGTAATTTAGGAACCATGCCTGTTTGTATTTGGTCAGTTAGGGCCTATGGTTATTTTGAGTTGGGTCGCTTAATGAGCCTGTTTGCGTTCACCTCGGTGGTTGCTGTGAGCCTTTTACCTTACGCAGGTTTCTGTTACTCTAGCTTGTTGCCTAAAAGCCGCCTCTACAGAACACTGCAAAGTTGATTGGATGACTTTTTTACCCATGTGGCATCCAAAAGGAATAGATTCAGTGAAAGTCTGAAAATATGAGACTTGAAGGTTGGTTAGAGTTTAGCACTAGAGATGCAGATTTGAGTGAGTCCTAACCACTGGTAGGGACAGCCTTTGGATGAATTCATAGAAAGATAGAAAGAAGAAAGCCTAGGACATCAGCTCAAGCAATTACAGTTACACAGATTAAGAGTGAAGAAAAAAAAGAAAAATCAGGGGCGCCTGGGTGGCATAGCAGTTAAGCGTCTGCCTTCGGCTCAGGGCATGATCCCGGTGTTATGGGATCGAGCCCCACATCAGGCTCCTCTGCTGGGAGCCTGCTTCTTCCTCTCCCACTCCCCCTGCTTGTGTTCCCTCTCTCGCTGGCTGTCTCTATCTCTGTCAAATAAATAAATAAAATCTTAAAAAAAAAAAAAGAAAAGAAAAATCAGAAGGGATACAAAGGTACATCACAAAGATGAAAAAAAAGGGGGTGACCAACATCAAATGAGATTAAAAAATGAATGTGGATTCAGAGAGCAAGCAGTGGAAAGGGGCTGGGTTGGGTCTCATTATTCAGTATATGGACTTAATTTCTTTCTTTTTTTAAAAAAGATTTTATTTATTTATGTGAGAGAGCAGCAGAGGGAGAGAGAGGAGCAGGCTTCCAGCTGAGCAAGGAGCCCGATGTGGGACTCGATCCCAGGACTCTGGGATCATGACCTGAGCTGAAGGCAGCCACTTAACCAGCTGAGCCACTCAGGCATCCCAATATATGGACTTTCTCATTTAATCTGTTTTTCCTTGACCCGATGTGCCTAAATCGCCTCTGGTTCAAACTCTCTACCAGTTCTAGGGGTAAGCTACTCACTTGGTTATTTGTCCTAAGGATGGTAACCTAGATCTAGAAGTCTAACTACTCTGCACAGATTTTCAATCAATCCTCTGGTCTTTCCTTCCACACCTTCCCATTGATGTGGTATCTGCAATTTCCCAGTCTAGTATAATAAGGCATGTATTGGGTCTTTGTCTCCTGTTCCTGGCAAAGAGCTTCTAACACCTTTGGAATTTCCTGAGTGATAGGAATATCTTTTGTTACTCAGGAGGCTCCAATTTTTTTTTTTTTAAGAGAGTGGGGGGCAGGGTGGTGATGCAGAGGGGGAGAGAGAGAATCTTAAGCAAGCTCCATGCCCAGCCCACCTCCAGTGCTTGGTCTCATGACCCTGAGATCAAGACCTGAGCTGAAATTAAGAGTTAGACACTTAACAGACTTAGCCACCCAGGCGCCCCCAAGAGGGGGTGTGTGCACTTGAGTTTATGTTAATGAGGTGATTTAGGGGAGGGCCCCTCGATAACCAAGTGACTAGGGACTTAGAACTTTCAGCCCCATCCACAGACCTTCAGGAAAGGGAGAGGGTATCCCCCTTTCCTCTTAAGGAAATCTGGTGAGTTTCTGGGTTGGTGAACATCATGGAGGTGCTGGGAGGATGGTGCATAGAGGGTATGGAAGCCCTATGCCCCTTCCCCACTTCTTTGCCCTATGCATCTTTCATGTGGCTTCTGCATTGTATCCTTTATAACAAATCAATAAACATAAGTAAATATCTCCCCAAGTTCTGTGAGCCATTCTAGCAAATTACTGAACTAGAAAAGGGAGTCATGGGAACTCCAATTTATGGCTATTTGGTCAGAAGTACAAGTGACAGGGGTACCTGGGTGGCTCAGTCAGTTAAGAATCTGCCTTCGACTCAGGTCATGATTGCAGGGTCCTGGGATAGAGCCCCATGTCAGGCTCCCTGCTCAGTGGGGAGCCTGCTTCTCCCTCTCTATCTGTCCCCCACTTGTGCTTGCTCTGTCTCTCTAGTGTTCTCTCTCAAATAAATAAAATCTTAAAAAAAAATAAAATAGAAAGAAGTACAAGTGACAATATGGACTTGCAGTTGGCTTCTGAGGTGAGGGTAGTCTTGAGAGCTGAGTCAGGTTTCTCCAGAGAAACAGAACAAATAGGATGGATGGATGGATGGATGCATGGATGGATAGATAGATAGATAGATAGATAGATAGATAGATAGATAGATGAGATTTATTATAGGAATTGGCTCAGATGGTTATGGAGGGCAAGAAGTCCTACACTCTGCTGTCTGCAAGCTGGAGAAGCAGGAAAGTTGGTGGTATAATTCCAGTTGACTCTGAATGATGCAGGCAGGCCGGTCCGAGGATCCAGAGAGGGGGTCCCACAGGACTAGCCAAGAGGGTCCTTGGCTTCACACAGGATGGAAATCAAATGTGAACCAGCAGAAGTGAAAGCAGTTTATTGAGGATATGTATGTAGAGATAGAGAGGTACAGACAAGAGTATCTGGGAGACTCAGGTAAAGAGCTTGAGTCTTGTCTTTGCTTGGGGCCTGGGGTTTTTATTGCCAATTGTGGTCTGGTGCACAGTCTTTAACATCTGGGATCTGATGCTCTCTCTAAGTAGATAGTATCAGAATTGAGTTAAATGTGTAGGACACCCAGTCAGTGTTCACTGGAAATTGGAGAATTGATGTGGGATAATCCCCTCACATCTGGTGTCAAAAGTATTGAGAGTAGAGTGAGAAAAACAGAATTTTCCTTTATAGAGCCTTCCCGGAGTTCTGAATTATGAATTACTGTACTTCTACTTGCCATTCCCCTCTGCATTCAGCTTTCTTAGTTCCAACAATTTGTTTATCCTCTTTCCTTCTTCCACTAAGAACACTCCAACATCTCTCTCTTCTGTCCCTTTCCCACTTTCTTAGTCCTTGTGGGTTTTTATATTTTCTCATTTCAGTGGGGTTTCATAGGGAAACAAGACAAACATGTTTGATCTCTCATGTTAAAAGTCACTCTGTAGAATACGTTTTCAAAATTATGAATTCTTTTAAAACCAATTATGTGGTTATAAAATACTTAAGTGATATACTTTGTTTTTCAATACAGTAGTCCTCCCTTATCCATGGTTTCACTTTCTGAGATTTCAGTTACCAAGGCGGGTCAACCTCAATCCTGAAGCAGATGAGCCTTCTCCTGATGTATAGTCAAGGCAGTAGTCTAAGGCCTAATATGCCACATCACAATACAAACATCACTCACTTCACTTCATGTCATCACTTAGGCATTTTATCATCTCACATCCTCACAAAAAGGGTGAGTACCAGTATAAGATGTTTTGAGAGAGACCAACATTCATGTAACTTTTATTATAGTATATTCTTATAATTGTTCTCTTATTATTACTTATTAATCTCTTGCTGTGCCTAATTTATAAATTAAACTTTATCATAGCTATGTATGCATAGGAAAAAAACAGTGTATATGGGGCTTGGTACCATTGCCAGTTTCAGGCATCTACTGGGGGTCTTGAACCTAAGCCCTGCAGATAAGGGGGCAGTACTGAATCTTTTTTTTCTGATTAGAAATGTTTGCTCATTGGGGTATCTGGGTGGCTCAGTGGGTTAAGTGTCTGCCTTGGGCTCAGGTCATGATCCCAGGGTCCTGAGCAGGGAGCCTGCTTCTCCCTCTCCCTCTGCCACTCCCCCTGCTTGTGCTCTCTCTCTCTCTCTCTCTGTGTCAAATAAATAAACAAAATCTTAAAAAAAAAAAAAAAAGAAAAAAATGTTTGCTCACTATAATAGCCCAAAGGATACAGAAATATCTAACAAAGGGAAGGTCTTTCATAGTCATAGCCTTAGATAAAGTCACAGGTTGTCCTCTAAGTATACTACTGTTCAGTGATTCTATATTTGTAAAATATATGATAGGAAAAAGCAACAGAAAGATAACATTAAAATAGTAACAGTAGTTAACTCTGGAGAGTGAGATTAATGGATTTTTCCCCCTTCTATTGATTTATCTGTATTTTCTTATGTGTCTAACAATTATTTCTTGAACATTTATTTTATATTTAAAAAACTTTGAAATGTTAAGACTTAAGTATCTCTTCCTCGAAATAAATGTAATCATATTCAAACTTTTGCAATTTTTGAAATAAAATTTTTCATTTCATTTAATATCCTAAGAATAAAAATAAAACAATATTCTAAGAATAGTAATTCTGATATCTACAGATTATAAGAATTTTAAAATTATAATAGTCAATGTATCAATACAATCTACCATACAGTTTCCATAATTTAATTATGTAATTTGTGTTTAAGACAGGTACTTAGACCTTAAGAGTTTCACAGATGAGCAAACTCTTATTTTCCCTTTTAAATCATTCACCAGAGGGTCTAGAAATCTTTGATCTGGAAGCCTTGCCCCATTTCCAGGCCTCCAGCTGAGGTGTTATTTCCCCAAAACTTTATGTGGTTCCTGTCCACTCTCTGGGACTGAATCATTAGACTTTTACAGGAAAGTTATTAATCAGTCACCACAAAGTTAGTTAATTAGCCAAAGAGAACAGAATGAATTTCACAACACCATTCATTGATTTTCTTTTTTAAGATTTTATTTACTTGAGAAAGAGAGAGAGATAGCCAGAGAGAGCAGGGAGGAGAGGAAGAAGCAGGCTCCCTCCTGGGCAGGGAGCCTGATGAGGGGCTGGATCCCAGAACCCTGGGATCATGACCTGAGCTGAAGGTAGACCCCTTAACCAACTGAGTCACCCAGGGTAACAAATCAGGGACCTATTTTCTACAGGGTAATTCACAAAGATTGCCTTAAAAGAGCTCATGTCAACCTTTCCACCTAAATGTACTATTGATACCTCAAACTCAAAGACCATTTATTTTTAATGATAATCATTCAAATATTGGGTATCAACTTTCATCCCAACACAAGCTTAGTCAGGTCTCTCTGGTTCCTACACGAGTACAGGGGCGTGGGCCTGTTCATCTCTCGGGCCTCTCCACCTAACAGTCTCTCTTAGCCATTTCGCGTCCAAGCGAGCTCTGTCTCGCAGGGTTGTTCAGTGCTGTCGGTCCCTCCCCTCCCGCCTTCCCGGCCCTTGGCTACCCAGGGAGCGGCCGGCAGGTGACCCGACCCTTCTGCTTAGACCTCGCCTTCCCTTTCTCCTCCTCCGCAGTCCCACGACCGCAGTGGTGCGGCCTCGCGGGAAAGACTCGCTTGACTCCTGCAGCCCACTAACCACGGGTGCGAGGGAGATTAAGCCGTTCCCAACACAAGGACAATCATGAACCACTCCCCACCCTCTGCCCAGGTCCGAGCCAGGCGCCCCCACAAGGACGTGAGGGAGATAGGCCGGCGCGAGCCTACGCCTTTGCGCACGCGCGCGCTCCTACCCGGCCTGCCGGCGCGCGCCGAGGCCTGAGGAGCCGGGCCAATCAGAGCGTGCCTCGCCTCTACGCCCCTAGCTCGGCGCGCGTCTGTTTTCCTTTAAGGGCGGCTTTCGAATACAATAGCCTGCTAGCCTACATTCCCTTTGCTGTGTACTCTTCATTCGTCGCCCATAGAAACGCCCTTCCCAGGGGCGGCCTCGAAGCCCCTCCCGAGGGAGGGAAAGCGGGTGGTGGGGGAAACGTGGGAAGTGAGGACGGCTTTTTCACTTTCAAGAAAACCGCTTTCACCCTCCATACTTCCCCCGCTCGCCTCTCTGGACAGAGACGTTCCCTACACCGGCTTCAGTCAACAGTAGATGTTGTGTTAAAGGAAAGCGGTATCAGTTTTGCTTTCAAATGAGAAGTTCTCGTGAAGTAATGCGGCCTCCGTGCGTTGCCCAGAATTCCCGAGTCCCTCGTGGCGTGTTTCCGGTCTGCGCGCTGCCTGGGAGCAGCAAGGCGAGGCTCCCGCGTTGGCGAGCCTTTTCATCCTGCCCCTCCCCTGCGGGTCCTCGCCCAGTGCCCGCTTACCCCAGCAAAGTAATAGTTTCCTTGTAGTTTATGATGTAAGAAAACTGCTTTCAAAAAGTGCCTGCTCCCTGCAAAACTGATAGTAAGTACATAAATGTTTATAAAAGAAAGTTGAACTTACCACTCACCCACAATGTCACCACCCAGAAATAACAGTATTAACACACTGCTAATGTAAACTTGGGAGACTTCGCATATACACATAAAATGTGTGGTTTGGTTTTTTTTTTTCTTCAAAGACAATAGTGTCTCATAGCTTTCCAGGTAAATTTAAATAATCTTTTCTAATGGCTGTATGGATATAATTTGTCCATCCAGTCCCTAAGTTGTTGGACTTCTAGGGTATTTACAGTTTTTCACATGTACAAACGATTCTAGATGTCATCAAAAAGAACGAAATCTTGCCATTTGCAATGATGTGGATGGAACTAGAGGGTATTATGCTAAGTGAAATAAGTCAGTCAGAGAAAGACAAATACCATGTGATTTCACTCATGGAATTTAAGAAACAAAACATGAACATAAGAGGGGGGGCGTGGGGGAAGGAGAGAGACGCAAACCATAACAGACTCTTACCTATAGAGAACAAACAGGGCTGCTAGAGGGAAGTGGGTTGGGGGTGGGCACAATGGGTGATGGGTATTAAGGAGGGCACTTGTGATGAGCAGTGGGTGTTAAAGATTTATTTGTTTGTTTTTAGAGCGGAGAGTGTGTGCATGCAAGTGGGATGGGGCAGAAGGAGGGGGGAAGAGAGAATCCTAAGCAGGCTCCTGTGCTGAGCACGGAGTACCATGCGGGGCTTGATCTCACTACCCTGGGATCATGACCTGAGTGGAAATCAAGAGTCTGCCACTTAACTGACTGAGTCACCCAGGTGCAGCTGTACTGGTTGTTATATGTAAGTGATGAATCACTAAATTCTTCTGAAACCAATATTACCCTGTATGTTAACTAACTAGAATTTAAATAAAAACTTAAAAAAGAGTCATACTGGGCGCCTGGGTGGCTCAGTTGGTGAAGCGGCTGCTGTCGGCTCAGGTCATGATCCTGGAGTCCTAGGATCAAGTCCCTCATCTGCCTCCCTGCTCAGCGGGGACTCTGCTTCTCCCTCTGACTCTCCCCCCTCTCATGCTCTCTCTCTCATTCTCTCTCTTAAATAAATAAATAAAATCTTAAAAAAAAATCATGCTCATAAAGAAAAAAACTACTAGATGATTATTCTCATACATAAATCTGTACTTTTCCTGATGATTTCCTTACAATAAATTCATGGAAATACAATTACTGGATCAAAGGAATGCACGCTTATAAGATTCTAGATGATGTTACCAGACTTTCCCCTTGAAATGTATTTATTACTTTCCCACCTGTGTCTTCATCTTCTTGCTAATCTTGAGTATTGTCAGGCTTTGAGATCTTTATCACCTTTTGAACATTTTTCTCATCTTTGTCATCTTTTTTAATTTGCATTTTGTTGACTAAGTATAAAACAACATCATTCATGCATTTATTGGCTCTATTTTTATGTATTGCCAGTAAATTACTCCTGTCTTAAAATTGAAGTATTTACATTTAAAAAATTACAAGTGCTTTTGTTTATCAGGAATATTAACCTTTGTCTGAAATATAATTACAAATATTATTACCCTATTTTTAAAAGATTTTCTTTATTTCAGGCAGAGAGAGAGCACGAGAGAGCACAAGCAGTGGGGTGAGGGGTAGTGGGAGAAGCAGGCTACCCACTGAGGAGGGAGGCCAATGTGGGGCCCTGGGATCATGACTTGAGCCAAAGGTAGATGCTTAACCCGCTGAGCCACCCAGGTACCCATTATTACCATTTTTTAATTCATTTTTTAAACATGGCTTGTGGTGGTCATTTGCTGAAGGAAAAAGAGAAAAGTCGTACAAAAAGGAAGAACATATGATGCCATGTGGACTAACATAGCAAAGAATACAATTCATTTCTAAGTTATTTGTATATCAAAAGTTTAAAATGCAAAAAAAATATAGATCTCAAGAAAATGATACTAAAATTCACTTGAGAGAATAGTTGACCCTGAACAACACAGATTTGAACTGCTGCTGTTCACTTATATGTGGGCTTTTTTTTTTTTAATATATATATAGTACAGTACTGTAAATGTATTTTCTCTTCCTTATGATTTTCTTAATATTTTTCTCTGGCTTTATTGTAAGAATATAGTATATAATACATGTAACATGCAAAATATGTGTTAACAGTTTATGTTGTCAGTAAGGAGAGTCAATTTATTTTTTTTTAAAGATTTTATTTATTTGTCAGAGAGAGAGAGACCAAACAGGGGGCGTGGTAGGCAGAGGAGAAGCAGGCTCCCTGATGGGCAAGGAGCCCAATGTGGGACTCCATCCCAGGACCTTGGGATCATGACCTGAGCTGAAGGCAGATGATTAACTGACTGAACGCTTAACCTATTGAGCCACCCAGGTGTCCTGTCAGTTTATTATTAATAAAGTTTTTTGGGGTGCCTGGGTGGCTCAGTTGGTTAGGCATCCAAGTCTTGACCTCAGCTCAGGTCTTGATGTCAGGGTTGTGAATTCAGGCCCTGTGTTGGGCTCCACACTGGGTGTGGAGTCTACTTAAAAAATAATAATAATAAAGTTTTGGAGGGTTAAGAGTTATATGTGGATTTTCTACTTGGGAGGGGTTGGTGCCCTAACTCCTGTGTTGTTCAAGGGACAGCTGTAAATGGTCATAACTTTCAAAGAAAATTATTTAAAAAAGGGAGAGAGTGGAGGAGAATGGACTCTCCTGACATGATTTGTAGGCTAAGTATAAAGATAACTAGGAGTACAAGAAAAAATATGTGGTAAGGTTATATAAAGTGTATTCCATAAAATTATGTACAATTCTGTACTATGTAGAAACTCAGTTTATGTAGGATTAATCAGAATCAGAACACGTAAGTAAGTGCAAATAAGTATAAGTTTAAGGTGATGGAATTTTTTTTTTTTAGATTTTCTTTATTTGAGACAGAGAGAGAGTGTGCACAAGCTGGAAGGAGGGGCAGGGGGAGAGGGAGGAGCAGACTCCCTGCTAAGCAGGGAGCCCCATGTGGGGCTCAGTCCCAGGACCCTGAGATCATGACCTGAGCTGAAGGAAACACTTAAGCAACTGAACCACCCAGGTCCCCCAAGGTGATGGGATTTTTGTTGGGAAGTTTCTCATTTTTATGTAGGCATATCTGTTAGTCTTTTCCTTTGTTTCTAGTTTTGATGTCATGTTTATCTGTGTATTCTTCTAGCATTTTTGGTATCTTTAAAATTTTTTTTCAATTTTTAATCCATCTAAAATTTATTTATGAGGAGGAAGAGAAGAATCTAGCTTGATTTTTTTTTCTCAATGACTTGCTGGTTACCCACACACCATTTATTGAATACTTAATCTTCCCTATAGACTTAAAATCTGTACAGCATGAAGTTTCCATACGTACTTTATTTTCTATAATATTGATTTGTTACTGGACAGCAATATTATTATTTTAATATATTTTAAAATTGTTTTTAAATTTCTGGTAAGGTAAATCCCTGCTTAGTAGACTTCTTTTTCAGAGTATTTAAGAACTGTCTTTTTAAAATCTATTTGATATATATAAAACTTTGTAATATATATGTTAACAAACGTGAAACAAACTGCCAACCGAAGAACTACAACAGTACCAATAACTTGCTTCAGTCTATGTTCTCTTCCCATTGTACTCTATGTCATCCTTGCCATAGATATATTGTTTCATTGTTTCTTTCATAGTAACTTTAAACTTATTTTGTCAAATTAAAAGAGTTGTGATTTGATTGGAATTGCATTAATTTTATAGATTAATTTAGGGAAAATGGGCATATTTATAAAAATAATTCTCTAGTTTTTGCTTAGTACTCTGTGTTATTTAATCTACAGAACTCTGTTATCATCACCCTCATTTTACAGAGGAGGAAACTCGTGCATAAAGATATTAAATAACTTGTTGAAGGTCAGGAAACAGAGCCTGTGTTCTCTATGTCATATGGCCTCTCCACAACATGGAATCTGCTCATCTATACTGGTCATGCCATTCAACCTGTCTGCACCACTCCCCCATGTCCCAGTCTATATCCTTATCTTCTGTTAATGAGTAGATACCTACTGGACCCTACCCTCCTCTGCCATAACTGATTAGACTAGCAGGTAGGTAGAAAAGCTGGTCCAATCAGATTGTTTCTCCCAGAAATTTGCAGTTAGTCTTACCTGGTTTCTTGACCTAGAAAGTGATGACACAAGGGTAAAGCAGAGAGAGAGGTTTGACCCACACATAGGTAGTGCAGAGAAAAGCAGGCCTGCAGAGAGGCAATCAGAAGTGAAGCAGAGCTAAGAAGCCCAGAAGAAGATATCAGGGTAGCTGCCTGGGATTCTGGGGCTTTCCATGGCCTGGTTTGCCCCTACTAAGACTCTACTGCCCCTTCTGCTCTTGGGGATCTACACAAGGTACCTCTCTTCCTTCAAATAAACTTCTTTCGCTTTAAGCTCACCTGAATGACTTCTGTTCCTTTTGAAACCAATTATGCTATCTAAAAACATGGCCCCTTGATTTACCCATTTTCTTTTGGTTCCCTGGTAGCACTTTCTTTACATAAATTCTGCACATTTCTTGTTCAGTTCATTCCTAAATATATTTTAGTTGTTTTTTGCTCTTTATAATGATAATATGTTTATTGTTGTTCCCTTTACATCTTAATCTATAAAAATTTTACTTTCATCAGTTGAGACTGCTAGATGTCAGTGGTTTGGAAATGTGAATTTGTCTTTCAACTGCGTTTTGAAATAACGTTTCCTAGATACATTTTTAGTTCTATACTTTCAGTTGTTCTGCTGATGATTCATGTGAGGATGATGATGATTCATCTGATGGAAATGAGCCACAAGGATCCCAAGAAGTATAGAATTTCCTGTAACCTGGTTTAAAACGAAAGTCTCATATGAATAGAAACATGGAGTTTTCAACAATGTTTAGCTGATATTAAAAAGATAAAATTTCAATAAGACCACTTTTTCGGATACAAAATAATAAAACAATAGAGGGCATTATTTGGGTAAATATTTTGAATACAGTAGATTAAAAAAAAGAGATTAAGAGAAATTGATACCTCACATTTAATATAGGCACATTCTCCTTTATCTAAAACCTTAGAGCCAGATGTGTTTCAGAACTCAAAATTGTTGGGTTTTTAGACAGGAATATAATGCATATAGTATATTTTCTGTAACACCTCAGTGGGGTGTGAAGCAGCATTTTATAATGAAACATATTAATATTCATGCCAATAAGAATGCATTAGTATTAACTCTAAATAGGATAAAATAAAGTCTATATAACCTATATAATATCTGTATATATGTTCAGGTCAGATTTGCTGCCAAATGAGTTTGCCTTAACCTTATGAAAAACTTTAGGTTTCTAAAGCTTTTCTGGATTTTGGAATTTTAGATAATGCTTTATAGACGTATGCAAGCAAATACGTTCAGATTTCAACATCTGGCCAGCTCTGGGGGTCAGTGAAAGAGTTCTTTGAAGTCCTGCCTGTGTTAGATGGTCCTGTGGTTTGGGATGTTTAGTCTGAAGGCAAAGGAGTACACTTTTAGAAGAACAAAATACAGACTTTGAAGCAATTATTGAAAAAGTAATGGGTAAAGTATCTTAACTTGCATTCTTTTTTTTTTTTTTTAAGATTTTGCTTATTTATTAGAGAAGAGAAAGAGTGAGAGCAGGGGAGGGGAGCAGGGGAGTGAGAGAATCTCAGGCAGACTTTGTGCTGAGTGCAGAACTTGGAGCCCGGAGTGGGACACAATCCCAGGATCCTGAGATCATAACCTGAGCCAAAACCAAGAGTCAGACAGTTAGTGCTCAACCAACTGAGCCGCCCAGGTGCCCCATTAACTTTCATTCTTGAGCTTTGTCATCAGTCATTATTGCAGTGTGCAGTGTTTTGGTTGAAAGAATTGCAATAAGCACTAACAGTTCCTAGAAAATCTTAACTTAAAAAGTTGCTGTATTTTTCCCTCAACCTATCAATGAAGGGATTCATGATGCTTTTATTTTTAGCACATAGACTCCCTTCCTTCTAAATGTCCTCTGACGTGAAAATATTGTTTCAGTTGAGTCTTTTAAAGTACCCAAATTAAGGAACTTATTCAGTCATCATATACATTGAGTGCTTACTCTGTGTCAAACTGTGCTAGGTGCTGAGGATACAGTCTGGTGGTAGAGAAGCACACATAAATGGGATATTATAATATCATGAGATAAGTGATGTGATAGGGTAAGTACAGTGTGTCATGGAACACCGTGTTCTGGGGTGAGGGAAGGACCGAAGGTGAAGTAAAAAATCAGGCAGGTGAATGGGGGAGGGAAATAAAAAACGTTATAACAGTGATTTTCAAAGTGTGGTTGGTTCATGAACCAGCAACATCATCACCATCTGGGATGTGAAAGAAATGCAGATTCTCAGGTCCTATCACAGATCTACTTAATCAAAAATTCTGGGGGCGAAGCCTAACAATCTGTGTTTTAATAAGCCTGACCATCCAGAGTACCTGGGTGGCTCAGTAGGTTAAGCCTCCAACCCTTGATTTCAGCTGAGGGTCCTGAGATCAAGTGACACATCAGGCTTTGCCCTCATTGTGGTGTCTGCTTGAGATTGTCTCCCTCTTCCTCTGTCCCTCCCCCTGCTCACACAGACTCTCTCTCTCTCTCTCTCTCTCAAATAAATAAGTAAAATCTTTTAAAAAACCAAAAAAAAAAAAAAAGAAAAAAGAAAAAAGCCTGACCATCCAAGTGATTCTCATGCACACCAAAGTTTGAAAACCCACTGTTCTAAATAGCAAATGTGATAAAACCAAGAGTGTGTAGGCAATCTTGCCATAAATGGAGTCTGTATGGGATTGGGGTGGCAGAGTAGGGAGGTCATGGAAGCGACGGATGAGGTTGGAGAGGTAAACATGCTTCGCTTGGGGTCTTATAGACCATGTTAAAGAGTTTGGACTTCCTTTATTCAACAAATATTTATAGTATGTCTACATTATAAGTATAATGTACAAAATGGATTCCCTGCTTTCAGGGAGCTTAGCCAGATAAGCAAATAAATGTATATGTCAGGTGGTGAAAAAATGCTATGACACAACAACTTGGATGAATCTACAGAGAATTATGCTGACTAGAAAAAGGCAATCCCAAAAGGTTAATACTGTATAATTCCATTTATATAACATTCTTGAAATAACAAAACTATAGAAATAGAGAACAAATTAGTGGTTGCCAGGGGTTACAGAGGGGGTGGAGGTTGGAGGGAAGTGGGTGTGGCTATAAAAGAGCAACGCAAAGCCCTATGGTGATGGAACTGTGGAAATGTTCTGTATCTTAACCGTATCAGTGTCAGTATCCTAGTTGTGATATTTTTTTTTTTAAAGATTTTATTTATTTATTCGACAGAGATAGAGACAGCCAGTGAGAGAGGGAACACAAGGCAGGGGGAGTGGGAGAGGAAGAAGCAGGCTCATAGCGGAGGAGCCTGATGTGGGGCTATCCCATAACGCCAGGATCACGCCCTGAGCCGAAGGCAGACGCTTAACCACTGTGCCACCCAGGCGCCCCAGTATCCTAGTTGTGATATTGTACTATAGTTTTATAAAATGTGACCTTTGGAGGAAACTAAGTAAAGGGTATGCAGAATCTATCAGTATTATTTCTTACAACTGCCTATGAATCTATAATTGTTTCAGAATAAAGGGGTTTTTTTTGTTTTTTAAGATTTTATTTATTTATTTGACAGAGAGAGAGAGAGCGCGCTCACAAGCAGGGGGAGCGGCAGGCAGAGGGAGAGGAAGAAGCAGGCTCCCCGCTGAGCAGAGAGCCTGACACAGGGCTCAATTCCAGGATCCTGGGATCATGACCTGAGCCAGAGGCAGACCCTTAACTGACTGAGCCACCCAGGTGCCCCAATAAACTATTTTTTTAATGCTATAAATATAAATTGAGAGAGGGGATTGAAAGAAATGAGAGGATTTATTTTTTGGGGGATAGTTAGGAAAAGCCTAGCTGATAAAGGATGTTAGGGAATTACATATACATATCTGAAAAATATTAGAAGTATTAAGGCCCTGAGAATATGCTTGGTGTGGGTAGGGAATAGCAAGGACACCATTGTGGGTGAAGTGGAGTGAGCAAGAAGGAGAGCAATGGGAAATAAAATCAGAGTTGATACAGATGGTGGTTGTAGAGACAGATCATATAGGGGCCTATAAGTCACAATTAAGGACTTTTCACTCTGAGTAAAATGGGAAGCTGTAGAAGAGTGTTAAGCAGAAAAGTTAACAACTGAATTTACATTTTTAAAAAATTTATTTGAGAAAGAGAGATAGATCTGAGCAGGGAGCCCGATGCAGGACTCCATCCCAGGAAACTGGGATCATTATCTGAGCCGAAGGCAGATGCTTAACCTACTGAGCCACCCAGGTGCCCTCAAACTTACATTTAAAAATTTTCACTTCACTGGGTAAAAAAATTGAGTAGGGGGGAACATGAGATTATGGGGGTTTGGATTGAAGTGGCAGAAGAGGAGGCAATGACAAATACTGTGATTATGAATAAATTTTGTGGGTACAGCTAATTGCATGTTCTGATGGATTGGATGTAGGATGTGAGAAGAGAGGATTCAAGAATGATTCCAAAGTTTGGGCCTGAGCAAGTGGAAGAATGGTGTTACTACTTTTATGAAATGGAGAAAATGAAAGAAGAGCAATGTATGGCAGGTCAGCGGTTTAGTTTTGGGCTTGTTGAGATGCCTACAGACATCCCAGTGGAGATATTATATAGCCTGTTGGACATGTAAACATGTCTGGAGTTTGGATAGGAGTTGGGCTAGGTATATGAATTTGGGAGGCCATAGCATATAGATATTTAAAGTTATGGTCTGGATGAGAACTCCAATTGGAGTGTGTGTATATAGATTGGAAAGAGAAGAGGTCTATGGAATAAGACCTGGACACTCCAATTTTTAGAGGTTAGGAAGATAAAGGAGAACTCAACAAATAATGCAGAGAAGAAAAGGCCGTTGAGGTAGGAGAAGAACCAAGGGAGGGGGCGTGTCTTGGAGACCAAGTGAAGTAAGTATTTCAGGAAGAAAAGAACAACTAATAGGCAGAATGAAAGAAGAACTTAGAGTTGTCCTTTAGATTTGACTGCATGGATGTCATTGGTGATTTTGATGAGTGCATTTTGATGACAGTGGGAGGAAGATCTGATTGGATTGGGCTTAAGAGAGAAAGAAGAGTCACTAGAAATTAAGTATAGGCAATTCTTAGGAAGAACTTTGATCACAGGAAAGGAGGTGCAAAGAGAAGAGACAGTAGCTTTATCCTAAGAACAATGGGGGAGGCAGTGAAGAACTCTTGGTGTCCACCCTTTCAAGGACAGTTTAAAATACTTGATATGACTAGGCACCTGGCTGGCTCAGTAGGAAGAGCATTCGATGCTTGATCTTGGGGGTTGTGAGTTTAAGCCCCACTTGGGTGTAGAGATTACTAAAAAACTAAACTTGAAAGGTAATACATACATATATACATAAAATACTTTATATGACTGCTTCATTAATGTGTTTATTAGCTATTATATGTAAGGAGAGATCATGCTAGCTAACATCTTAACTTTATGTACAATGAAACAATGTCATCGAAAGTGAATAACTCACTAAAGAATATTGGATATCAGATTTTGATTGTCTGCTTTAAGTAATAAGATTTGTTCTATATCTGTGTGTGTTCATATACATATACATTTATACATATATGTATATACACACTCAATATATGTACTATATATGTGTATGTATATATAGTGTGTGTGTATATACATATATACAAATATACATACATATATTTGCCAAAAAAATATTTTAAAACCCTTTCATGTAGATTAGACTTAAAATACTCCTTGGTTCCAGAGAGAAATAGCAAAGTGGAACCAATTTTAGTATTTTTTTTTTCTTAGAAAGGGAGAGAGGTGGTGGGGGAGGAGAGGCAGAGGGAGAGAGAGACTCTTAAGCAGGCTCCACTCCTGACTCTGGTCTTGATCTCACAACCCTGAGATCATGACCTGAGTGGAAAATCAGGTATCAGATGCTTAACCAACTGAGCCATCTAGGTGCCCCAGTAATTGTTTTCTAAATTAGATCATTATATTATTGGTTAGAGTTCTTTTAATGGAGCAGTCTCTTAAAAGGTACAAATATAAAAACTAGAGGTGGGAAGAAGTGAAGGGGGGCATCGTGTGGGAGGAAGGAAAGATCCTCCTCTTGTGAGGCATGAGTTTTGGACATTTCTGCCATGTGGGATGAGTAGAGTATATAAGCCAGTTTTCAGAGAAAATAGTTATATGTAACATTTACCAAAAATGTGCTGTCAAACTACAAGACTCTGTGCAGAGAGGTAACCTGCCCAAAGCTTATAAGAAGTAGAATTAGGATTTGAACCCAGGCAGTCTGGGTCAGGAACCTAGGAGTTTCACCATTACTCTCAGCAGATAAACAGAAATTGAGACAACAAATGGCAGGAGTACTGCTTAAAATTGCCTAAGTAGAAAGCAAAAAGGGAAGTAATTATAAAGATGACAAACCCCTGGGTGCCTCCTGGGATCCAAGAGCAGGACAGGGCAAAGTCTCTGGAAGGACTGTGAGTTGGTGATTCATCAGGAAGCAGGCAGAATATTCTAATTCCCAAGTGGCAGACTCCATATGTGCTTCAACCAATGTATGTTTCAGGCTTCTACAAATAAAATATTTTATCTTCAATTATGTTCTTTTCCATAAATGTACAACAGCATACAAAAGGAACAAAAAAACATACAAAAGCATAGACTTTCATCAAATACAGGAGAAGCAGCACCATCCTATGAGTCTAAAGATTTGGGTTTTGTTCATTCATAAATGCTCATGGAAACTTTTGAGAGTGATGGATATGTTCAATATATTTTATACCTTGATTGTGCTGTTTCACGGATGTGTACATATGTCAGAACTTAACACTCTAAATATGTGCAGTTTACTGTAAGTCATTTATCCCTCAGTAAAGCTGTTTAAAATATTGACGGAGTGCCCATAGGGTTGTTGGCACCGGGCCACAAAGAGAATACAGGCAGAACCTCATCCCTCAAAGGGCTTTTATTCAAGTGTGGGGCCCAGACATGGAAGCACACAACTCACAGAGCAACAGAGAGGCTGTAACCTAGAGATATGCTGTGCCTCCATTTCCTTTTCTATCACATCTGCTCCCCTACCTGAAAGGATGTGGTAAAAATCCAATGAAAACACTTTGTGACAAATGCTATAAAAATATAAAGGGGTTGTTTCCAAATTGAGATGATTCTTTTTCTTTTTTTTAAGATTTTATTTGACAGAGAGAGCACAAACAGGGCGAGAGGCAGGCAAAGGGAGAGGGGGAAACAGGCTTCCTGCTGAGTGGGGAGCCTGATGTGGGGCTCGATCCCAGGACCCTGAGATCATGACCTGAGCTGAAGACAGATGCTTAGCCTACTGAGCCTCCCAGGTGCCCCCCAAAATGAGATGATTCCTGTTAAACAACTTATTTAGAATCCTTGCTGAGCTATTTTCAAATAATGCTAATATAAAATAATTACTGAAGGTATTATATCTATACACAAAGTAATAAAAAATTGTCAGACTTGACTTTGCCGTTATTTGTGTGACTTTGGGTAAGTGACTTTTTTCTAAGCCTTCTCTATAAAGTGGGAATATTAAAATTGACCTCCAGGGTAGTTGTGAAGATTAAATGAAATAATGTATGTTAACTGTTTAATACAGAGCAGTAATGAAAGGTACACCTGATTTGAATTTTTTTAAAACAAAAACTATTCATTCCTTTTGAACTAACTAGTTCACATCTAATGTTTTCTCTTTCATTAAACTATTTGTACACATAGGAAATTTTTTATAATAAGGTTCACCCCATAACAATTATCACAATAATTCCAAATTGTGTTTCTGTCTTACTGTAGTTGTGGGTTGGAGGATAGAAAAAGATGAAGATTTGGATAAGTTTGGTTGCCACCCTACATTCTTTGAGTAATTCAATCTGTTTTTATCCCACTTGGATGCCTCCAAATCATTGCAAGCAATAGTTTTATCTGTCCCGTAATCCTGTAAAGAAGCTTATTTGGTCCCTTTGTTTGTTGCCTTTGATAGTGGAAGAAATACTAATAAGGTCAGTCGGGGTGAAAAAATAATGTATACTCAACTCAGGCCAAGAGTTCCTCCTACTTCAGTGGCTGATCCATAAACGTGAGGTAAGAAATGCAATTTTATTTTTATTTCTTTTAATTTAAATTCAATTAGCCAACATATGGTACATCATTAGTTTCAGATGTAGTGTTCAATTTATTCATCAGTTGCATATAATCCTGCAATTTTATTTTTAAACTTTTTTCTATGAACTTTTTTTTTAATTGAAGTATACTCGACATGCAGTATTATATTAGCTTCAGGCATACAGCACAGTGACTTGACAATTCTTTTTTTGGGGGGGGTGGGTCTTAACTTTTTCATTCTCACATTTTGTAGCTTTCCCTGGCCAAATAGAGCTTTACTTTTTTTTTTTTTTTATGTTGGTGGGCAACTTCTTTTTTTTTTATTAATTTTTTTTATTATATTGTGTTAGTCACCATACAGTACATCCCTGGTTTTTGATGTAATGTTCCATGATTCATTACTTGCGTATAACACCCAGTGCACCATGCAATACGTGCCCATCCTTACTACCCATCACCAGCCTATCCCATTCCCCCACCCCCTTCCCCTCTGAAGCCCTCAGTTTGTTTCTCAGAGTCCATAGTCTCTCATGCTTCATTCCACCTTCTGATTACCCCCCTTTCTTTATCCCTTTCTTCCCCTACTGATCTTCCTAGTTCTTATGTTCCATAGATGAGAGAAATCATATGATAATTGTCTTTCTCTGCTTGACTTTCTCTGCTTGACTTATTTCACTTAGCATTATCTCCTCCAGTGCCGTCCATGTTGCAGCAAATGTTGAGAACTCATTCTTTCTGATAGCTGAGTAATATTCCATTGTATATATGGACCACAACTTCTTAATTGAGTCATCTGTTGAAGGGCATCTCGGTTCCCTCCACGATTTAGCTATTGTGGACAATGCTGCTATGAACATT
>NC_048221.1:85686365-85686565 GCF_002007445.2 Ailuropoda melanoleuca | reverse complement strand
AATTTTTCCTTGTGGTTGAGTTCCAATTTCAAAGCATTGTGGTCTGAGAATATGCAGGGAATAATTTCAGTATTTTGTTATCAGTTGAGACCTGTTTTGTGACTCAGAACATGGTCTATTCTTGAGAATGTTCCATGGGCATTAGAATAGAATGAGTATTCTTTGGTTCTGGGGTGTAGTGTTCTATATATATCTATGAG
>NC_048221.1:85686232-85686355 GCF_002007445.2 Ailuropoda melanoleuca | reverse complement strand
GTCAAACTCGTCGAGTATGGCATTCAAAGCTCTTGTTTCTTTGTTGATTTCTTGCTTAGGTGATCTGTCTGTTGCTGATAGTGGAGTGTTGAGGTCCCCTACTATTAATGTATTTTTATCTAT
>NC_048221.1:85685764-85686110 GCF_002007445.2 Ailuropoda melanoleuca | reverse complement strand
GCCCTTCTGTGTCTCTAACTGTAGTCTTTCGTTTAAAATCCAATCTGTCTGACATGAGAATTGCTACCCCAGCTTTCTTTTGAGATCCATTGGCATGAAAGATGGTATTCCATCCCTTTACTTTCAGTCTGAATGTCTTTAGGTTCAAAATGAGTCTTTTGTAGACAGTGAATGGATGGGTCATGTCTTTTTATCCAATCTGCAACCCTGTGGCATTTTATGTGGGCATTTAGGCCATTTACATTGAGACTGATTATTAAGAGATATGATTTTAATGATGCCATGTTGCCAGTAAAGTCTTTGTTTCTATAGATTGTGACTTTCTGTTCTGTATCACTCTTGGGGC